>NW_004949097.1:14880789-14887964 GCF_000317375.1 Microtus ochrogaster | reverse complement strand
AGGGAAGGGAAGGGAAGGGAAGGGAAGGGAAGGGAAGGGAAGGGAAGGGAAGGGAAGGAGTGGGGAAGCCTAGCACCGAACAGCATCGGGAAGGCAGGGTGCACCAGGCCAAGTGATATTCTGAGTTGATTGCTACCTCTGAAAATTTAATGGTCCTTCTTTTCCTGGTACGCATCAGGAGACACACTTACGAATGTGTGTCTTTGTGGATCATAGTTTCCCTTACAGAAGGGTTATTTCTCTTCTGATTTCAAAGCTTTTTCTGTGTCTGCGGTTTCTCAGAATAGCTAGCTCAAAATAAGCTTTATCCAAGGAGGCATATTTTGAGGTAACATATGCTAGTCTAAGAATACTAGCAACAGATGACTAGAAAAAGCAACTCAGATCTCTGAGTTTGCTCAAGAGCAGGCCCTAGACCCTTGGTGTTTGCAGAGCCCCAGGGAGTAATAGTGCTTGCTACATTCCTGCAGCCGTCAGCTAGCACAGGCTGCCCCGTGTCTCCAGTATGGGCTGGTTAGCACAGGCTACCCCGTGTCTCCCCAGTGTGGACGGGTTAGCACAGGCTACCCTGTGTCTCCCCAGTATGGGCTGGTTCCTGAGCTCAGGGCGAGCAACACTGTCGTACCCTGACCTTTCTTCTACCAGCAGGCTGCATTTACCAAGTAACTTCCTTTCCTGGACAATCACCTTCAGTTGGGTTAACTTCTCCTTGTCCAGAGCAATTGTCAGTCTTACTATTTTAGATAGAGCTGTTAGTATTCAGGCATCTGTACTGGCCTGCCCTTGAGGTCCTGACAGGATACGTCCTCAGCTCCAGCCACTGAGAACTCCTTCCTTGCGCCTTGGCTATGTTCCCTTTTAAAAGGTGGGCTCTTCTCTCTCTCTCTCTCTCTCTCTCTCTCTCTCTCTCTCTCTCTCTCTCTCTCTCTCCCCTCTTTCTCTTTCGCCCCCCCTCACCCCCCCCTCTCGCTCTCTCTTCTCTCTTCTGCCACTCCTGTCCCAGAGACTGGTCTCCCCTCTCTCCTATCCCATCCACATTCCCCCATTAAAAACAAAAAAACAAAAAAACAAAACCTCCATGTGAGCTTTGTCTCCCGCACCACCACTTTTTCTAAGTTACAAGAACTGCTTGTGGTTGGGGTTCTGCTCATGTAGCCTGATCATAGCTAGTGATTTACCCTTGAAGAGCAGAAACTGTGTTGTTAGAAAAGTTCCTCAGAATCTGTGGCAGGGTCGCCAGCTCTTAGGAGCTTTTCTCCATCCATACTCTGCCATTCTGCAAAGTTGTTCACAGCATCTTTAACCTCCCTCTCCCTCTCCCCTCCCCCTCCCTCCTCCTCCTCTTCTTCTTCTTCCTCCTTCTCACCCTCCCCCCTCCCCCTCCCCTCCCTCTTCCTCCCTCTCTCCCTCCACCTCCTTCTATTTCTTCTTCTCCTCCTTCTCATCCTTCTCCTCCTCCTCTTTATTCCTCCTCCTCCTCCTCCTCCTCCTTTTTTCCTTTTCTTCTTCTTTCTTCATTTTTTAAACTCCAAGGTAAGGTTTCTGTGAGCCCTGGCTGTCCTTGAACTAGCTCTGTAGACCAGACTGGCCTCAAAGGCACAGAGATCCTAATACCTCTGTCTCCCTATTAGGTTAAAGGTGTGCACCACTACTCCAGCTGGCTTCTTAGCCTTCTTATACTCTCTCCCTTTTTCATGGTCTTCAGCTTTCGAAGAGAAGCCCTGCCTACATAATCTTCCTTTAGAGGGACAGAACCTAGTATACCTGGTCCCTTCTGTCATACCAACTCCTTGGTCTTTCATTTGTTTTAAATGTTAGAATGGGCAGCAGGAGGTTGGGTCTGTTGTGATGTGCCAGGCAGGGAGGGAGATGTCTGTCCTACATGGTGATGCCTTCTTGACTCCCTGTCTCCCCTGTGAAAGCTGAGGCCTTCCACGTATTGCTTTGAAGAAAAAAGGGTCCTTCCATCTGCCGAGGATAGCTGGCCTTTGAACAAACTTGCTCCTCTTTGTCTTCTTTTCCCCTCTTACTTACTGGTCTTTGAGCAACGTATAACCTGGCCCTTAATTCAGCAAATTTAGCTTTCTTTCCTTTCACTTCTGCCTTTCTCCTGTGAAGTTGGACATTCTTAAAATTTAATGCAGGTAAATGTCAAGTTAAATCTTGCTGTGTTAGATTTGAGCTTTTGTTCTTGTCTGAAATCTCCTGGAGTGTGGTTATAGCCTCCATTCCAGTAACCACTGCCACTTCTCCTCTGCCTCCTTACACCCTTCCTGTAAGCCACGAATGCTATAGAAGCCTCATAGGCCGTTCCCATGTGCGATGACTTCATCTGATCATGACCTTGGCACTCACTTCTCTCCACACAGACCTGTCATTGATTGTTTATTTCCCCTTTCAAACACATCGTTTAAAATTGAGTCTTTTATTTTCGATGCTAAAGTTCTGGACTTGGCATGATGTGTTTTTAATAAACTGAGAACTGATTCACACAGATTTATGAATGATTGAACCTGAAAGTTTGGAGAGAAATTGAACTAGGGTCCCCATTAAGGGCTGTTGCGAGGAGAGTTGAGCAATAGCGGGCTCCAACCAGATGATTTCCGGAATTCTCCTCAGCAAACAAATGTCCGTATCTCACTGTCACGCGTGGGTGTCATTGGCCCACGATACAACTTGACGCTGGGCAGACTCATGCTCGTGCGAACGAGTGCTGTCTCTGAAAACCGTAGAATTATTTCATGAGATTATTCTAAGTTAATACGGAGTCAAGCCTGCTGCATTTTGCTGACTGAATTAGATTCCACCAACAGCAAATTGCTTTAAGAATCTTTAAATCAATCATGGAAGCCAGCGACGGAATACATTGTTGTTTTCTAAACTCTTGTCTTGATAATGACAACCCCAAGCTTTTCCAGAGCTTTATCAATTAAAAGAAAATTTGTTCTTTTGAAAGAGGATTTTCTAGGTCGATATAGGAACAAAGCCCTATTTTTCTGCATACCTCACGTGACTGGTGCTTTGAGAAGAAAGATTTCCTTATTTAATGTTCTTTTCTCTGTGTATTTCCAGAGTGGCCATTTGTTCAATTTTATTACTTTTTGAATTAAAAAAGAAGAAGAAGAAAGAAAGAAAATGGAGGAGGGGGGACAGTCCTTAGCTGTTTGCAATGGCTTTTTTTTAAATTTTTTTTATTTTAATAAGCTAGTCTTTAGAATACAAGCAAAGCAACTAAAACCAATGTCCACAGCACAGGGGCTGGGAGTGGGTAGCTAGTCCCATGGTTGCTGCTTCCTGGCATTTGTGTTCCTGTGTAACCAGCCGCTCACGAGACTGTGGGCTGGACATTGTGTCTCACGTTCGTGCAAAAGACAGGATGGGATGTTGTCCTCTGGCCTTCACATGCAAGTACACAAACTCACACACACACACACACACACACACACACACACACACACACACACACACTTACTCACAAGTGGCAACTATTTACTCTCTTTTCCTGAGAGATTCAAGAGACTTTCGTGACAGAGAGTGAGGGAGGCCCAGTGATCAGCACAGAGCTGGATCCCGAGGCTGTGTGAGAGACCTGGCTTTGGCCTATGCACCGTGAGTGAACAGAGAATCATCTTTCTGTGTCTGAGCTGGTAGGTTTGAGGTAGTCTGTTATACAAATAGATAATCGACACGAACTGTTAGTGAATGATGTATTCCTGTTTTCCCGATATTGCTGTCAGCAGGTGTTCAAATATAAAAAAATCAAAGGGAACTCTTAGGTGACTCATCTATGAGAAAAATTGCATCAGCAGCATTTGCATTAGAAAAAGAATATCACTGACCTATGCTCCCATCATTTTGGGAAACTGAGGCAGGAAGATGACCGTATGATCGAGGCTGCCCTGGCTGGTGAGTGTGTGTGAGTGTGTGTGAGGAGTGTGTGTGAGCGAGTATGTGTATGAGTGAGTGTGTAAGTGAGCGTGTATGTGAGTGTGTGCGCACGCGTGAGGAGTGTGTGTATGAGTGAGTGTGTAAGTGAGCGTGTATGTGAGCGTGTATGTGAGTGTGTGAACAAGTGTGTGAGTGTGTATATGAGTGAGTGTGTAAGTGAGCGTGTATGTGAGTGTGAACAAGTGTGTGTGTGAGCGTGTAAGTGAGCGTGTATGTGAGTGTGTGTGAGCGAGTATGTGTATGAGTGAGTGTGTAAGTGAGCGTGTATGTGAGTGTGTGTGCGCGTGTGTGTGAGGAGTGTGTGTATGAGTGAGTGTGTAAGTGAGCGTGTATGTGAGTGTGTGTGCGCGCGTGTGTGTGTTTGAATGTGTGTATTTGCACGTGGAGGCCAGAGGACAACTTCAGGTGTTGTTATTCAGAAAATATGTCTACACAGTGTTTACGACAGGGCCTCCCCCTGGCCTGAAGATGGTCTGTTAGGTGGGTTGGCTGTTCAGAATCTCTAGGGGTGGGTAGATCTTCCTCCCCAGCACTGAGGTTAAAAGCATATGCCACCTTGCCTGGGCTCAAACTCAGGTCCTCCTGCTGCAGAGCTAGCACTTTGCTGACCAGGATATCAACTCCAGCTCTCAAGATTCTTTTCTTAAGCAATACCTACAGTTATATTAGGAGAAAAACATATCCAATATGAGAGATTTCTGTGTGGACTACTGGGGTTAGCTGCACTTGACTGACAAGCAGTACACACAGTTAATATATTTTCTTTTAAAGTTCTTTAACAAGAAACTGATAAAAGATGAGCATTATTGTGGGATAGTTTTTACGGTGAAACCAGAGGAAATGAAAGGTACTTTATGTTTCGCTCCTGTGATGCAGAGTGGAAAGGAGGGGCGTGCTTAGAAGGGTCTGAGAGAGGGTGGGAAGAGGGGCGTCTTAGGAGACTCCTAGCTGTTGGCCTAGGAGTCTTGTTGACAGCCTGTTGGGGTCTGGGAGGCAGAGGAATACCCACCTATTGACCCAGCTCCGGATGATGGGGAGAATTGCAACCCAAACCCCCTCAGGAAGTAGAGGGGGAGCACGTGGTGGTTTCAGTGGGTCTAAGTGGTAGGCCTTAATTGTAAACATACGTAATGCCCATCCCCCAGTTCTCCTTGAAGGTACTTCATGTCCCTGTTTCCTTTTTTTGTTTTGTTGTTGTTGGCTTGTTTGTTTTTTAAAGATTTATTTATTTATTATGCATACAACATTCTGCCTCTATGTATGCCCACACGCCAGAAGAGGGCACCAGATCTCATTACAGATGGTTGTGAGCCACCATGTGGTTGCTGGGAATCGAACTCAGGACCTCTAGAAGAGCAGCCGGTGCTCTTAACCACGGAGACATCTCTCCAGCCCTGCTTGTTTATTTTTAAAGAGAGTCTTGCTGTCCTGCCTCAGCCGTGAGTCTCCTGCCACCGTGCCTTACCGTCCGTGTGCTTTTACTTATTCATTCATCTTCCTGTAACCTGGGCCTTTCCACCTCGGCGTAGGTAGTCTGGAATACACCTATAAATTCAGACGTTCACTAAAAGTGGCTTTCACGCCCTCCACGTGCGAGTGCCTGGGCCTTACTGCACACGTGTGGTTTATTACTTTCTCTTCCCACAGATGCACAGTGTGGGGTGCTGTGTGCCAGGCATCAGGTTTATTGTGTTGTATATTTTGCCCTAACAGCTCTTTTTATATTTTCCAAAGAAATGTTTACTTTTGTTTTCTGGGTCTGGGTAGCGCCTATGTGCATCTTACGCGTCCAGCGCCTGCAGAGGCCAGCAGAGCGTGTCAGATTCCTTGGGGCTGGAGGCCTAGGTGGATGCAGTCTGTGTGGGTGCTAGGAAACCATCTTGGGTGCTCTGCAAGAGCAGTCAGTGCCCTTAACTACCGAGCCATCTGTCCCACCGTGACCACATAGATAGTGAAGGAGGTTGCATTTTATTTTTTATTTATTGATTCTTTTGGGGGACAGGTTCTCATGTATCTCAGGCTGGCCTTGAACTCCATACTACTAATCCTCTTGCCTCTACCTCCTCCCCCATGCATGGATTACACACATGGGCTATGACATGTGGGTTATATGTTGCTAGGGATTAATCCCAGGCCATATTCTGTCTAATGGCAAATTAAAAGCTCAGTTTAATGCACCGAACACTTTTTGAGAAATTCTTTGAGCAGGCCATTGTAAGAAGTATGAAAGCTATAAGCCACGTTCTTTATTTTTAAGATTTACTTATTTATGTGTGTGAGCACATGTATGATTCATGTGTGTGGGTCTGGTACCAGCAGAGATCAGAAGGGGCGTTGGATTCCCTGGGGAACCTGGTGTTCCATGTGATTGAAAGCTGCCTGATGTGGGTGCTAGGAACTGAACCCAGGTCCTCTGCAAGAGCAGCATCTGCTTTTGACTACTGAGCCACATCTCTCTAACCCATGAGCTATTCACTTATGAAAATGTACAACTACAGAAATGAAGGTTTCCTCCAACACGCACAATCCCCTTCACTGTCCGTGTTTGACTACAGTGGAGGAGCTCGCTAAAGGGAAAGAGACCAGGTAAGAACACAGAGTGAAATGTGGGTTTCTTGTAGGAGAGGGTTCAGTATCACCCGAGGGACAGCTGGAAATAGTTTGGACTGATACTTTAACAATTTAAGACTTTTTGTTCACTGCATATGCCACAAAAGTATTATATCAGCCAGAGAAGTTTTTTTTTTTAACCAGTACAGGTGCACAATTTAAAAAACAATCATTTGCATAACCTAAATCTGTTAGTTCCTACTTTATCTTATTTCATTTCAACCTCTAGTTCTTACAAACGAACATTTAAAGTAGTCGTATAGGATAGGTCTGCCTATGTGATACTATTTATTCTATTATATGGTATAATACTTTGTGTGTACGCATACATGTGCATGTGTGTGCACAGGAACCAGAGGCCAGCTCTGGGTGTTACTCCTCCAGTCCTGTGCACTTTAGATTTTGAGACAGGGTCTCTCATGTGGGATCTTATGCTTGGCAAATTGGCTAAACCGGTCAGCCAGTGGGTCATAGGAACCTTGTTGTTTCTGCCTTCTTCCCTGTGCGAGGGTTACAAGCACGCATCACCATGCCCAGCAAGAACTTTACCCACCAACTCGAGCTACCTCCCCGGTCATAATCCACTGACTCGAGCTACCTCCCCGGTCATAATCCAC
>NW_004949097.1:14833401-14880654 GCF_000317375.1 Microtus ochrogaster | reverse complement strand
CTCCCCGGTCATAATCCACCGACTCGAGCTACCTCCCCGGTCATAATCCACCGACTCAAGCTACCTCCCCGGTCATAATCCACTGACTCAAGCTATCTCCCCGGTCATAATCCACTGACTCGAGCTATCTCCCCGGTCATAATCTTTTTTTCTTCTCCCATAAGGTTCACCATGACTCAGTGTGGCTCAGCTGGCTCAGGCATTTGCCCCAAGCCCGATGACCTGAGATTTTATATATATATAAATATATATTTCATTATATATATATTTCATTCAAAAATTTCCACTTCCCCCCTCCTCCCATTCCCCTCCTGCTCCCCTACTCACCCACCTCCCTCCCCCTCCAGTCCTAAGAGCAGTCAGGGAACCCTGCCCTGTGGGAAGTCCAAGGCCCTCCCCCCTCCATCCAGGCCTAGGAAGGTATGCATCCAAATATACTAGGGTCCCAAAAAGCCAGTATATGCAGTACAAACAAGTTCTGGTGCCATTATCAATGGCTTCTCTGTCAGCCCCCATTGTCAGCCACAATCAGAGAGTCCGGTTTGATCACATGCTCGTTCAGACTGAGTCCAGCTGGATTTGGTGAGCTCCCATTAGCTCAGGCACACCGTCTCAGAGGGTGGACCAACCCCTCATGGTCCTGCCTTCCTTGCCCGTCTTCTCCCTCCTTCAGCTCTTCAACTGGACCTTAGGAGCTCAGTCCAGTGCTCTGATGAGGATCTCTGTCTCTATCTCCATCTATCGCCGGACAAAGGTTCTATGGTGATATTCGAGATATTCATCAGTGTGACTATGGGACAAGGCACCCTGTCCTCTGCTGTCCAAGGACCTAGCAGGGGACATCCCCATGGACACAATCATACTACAAAATCATTTGTTCAACTATGTTCATAGCAGGATTATTTGTAATAGCCAGAACCTGGTTGACCTGAGTTCTATCCCTGGGTCCCATGTGGGTGGGAAGAGAGAACTTTGTTTTCTAAGACTTTCAAACATGTGCTATGATACATGTATGCACCCCCTCATACATACATACATACATAACTAGATTACAAAAAAAAGAAAGATGTATCCAAACACAGTTTTCTCAGAACCGGGTTTTCTTCTTTTTTCCCTTTTTCTTTTTTAATTTCAATATTTGTTTGTTTGTTTATTTGAGACAAGGTCTTACTATGTCTCCCTGGCTGGCCTGGAACTCACCAAGATCTGCTTGCCCCTGCCTCCCAAGTGCTGGGATTTAAAGTGTGCACCACTAACCTGGCTAGATTGTTCATTTTTATGCCAAAGATAAATTTTAAATTAGACATAAAATTTAGAGTAATTCACAAAATGGTGACCCATCATGAGAAAGAACTGTGCATAAGAAAATATTTCCATAATGATCCTCTGGAGTAGCCATGGCCTTTCTCTGTGTGGCTTCTCCTGCCCTTGTCTTGTGTTCCTTGAAAAGATGGAACCCTTGGCTCCCATCCAAGGGGCCCATCCTCCCCACTCTGCTTGAAACACGATGGGGCATTCCTGAGCTCGACATCTTGTGGGGTCTGTAATTAAAGATGCAGCTTATATACATAAGCCCAGCTGGTCCTCTGCAGTCTTGATGGGAGATTTATAGTCTCACCTATCAAAAAGTCAAAATTCTGTTTCCCATCCATCCAATAAAGCGGCAGGAGTTTCCTGGAGGGGAGCTGCCAGGCCTGATTGTTCCCAGCTGGGGAGTGCAGGGCCGGTTCCACTAGTGAGAGTTAACTCCCTCTTTCCCCGATTACCTCGTGGCTTTAAAAATAGGAGTGAGACCCCAGGGATCTATAACAGATACTGGGGTTTGTATAATAGGATCCCAGGCACCGGTTCACGCTCTTGGAAGATGAGGAGGGTTGACCCAGATTCCATGACATAATAATAATCTCAACAGCCTCTTGGTTCTCTTTTTGTGACTGTTTTTCTGATGTAGGGTCTCATGTACCCCAGGCTGGCCTCAGATTCACTGTGTAGCCACCAATGACCTTTTCTAGCTCATGAGGGTTGGGATACAGACTCACACACCACACCACATTCATTCGGGTTTATGCTGCGCTGGAGAGCAAGCCCTCTATCAGTTTAGCTACATCTCGGTCCCTCCCGTAGGCCTCAGTATCAGACAAGAATACAAGGGTGAGGTGTGACTGTTATTGTCTGTTATACAGAGATGAGGGGTGTCTGTGACTTAGAAGCATGAGAATTACAGGACATTTATCCTCAGGCGTTTCCAGAGCAGGTGATGAGACCTGGTACAAGGTTTGTTAAGATGTTACTGCACTAGTATTTATTCACATGTTTGTGTGTATATGCGTACACGCATGCACATTACGTTCACACTTGCCACGGAGCCATGCTGAGGTCAAAGGGCGGACAGTCTGAGGAGCAGGTTCTTTCTCCCACCATGTGGGATTTATGGCTGCTGTCAGATTTGGCCTCAAGAGCCTTTGTTTCCTGAGCCATCTCCTTGGCCCGTGGAGAGCAGTTTAAGAAGACAGACTGGTCCGAGGCCGTGGGTTCAGAGGTTTGACGCCTTTGGTTCTGCACCGGAAGTGAGGCTGCACGCTGTGGTGGAAGAGCTTGGCAGAGCTCAGATGTTCACCTCCTGGAGTCTGGGAAGCAAGGGAGAAAGAGGATGAGACATGCCCTTCCGAGGCATGCTGCCCCACGGCCAATTCATGATGGAGTTCGTTGTCCTCACTTTCAGAAGTGGTGTCATCTCGGGGAGCCAAACCTTTGACCCACGAGACTTTCGGAAGAGAATTCCTATCCGGATCAAAGTGTGGCATCTCATTTGGGCATCGCCTTGGCTGGGCTGAGTGCTCAGAAGTTTAGCCGAATATTCTAAATGTCGGTGTTGAGGGTATTTGGTTATGAGATGACTACCAATCAATCAATCAATCAATCAGTGAGTTCCCAGGAAAGCAGATTGTTCTTGGTAGCATACATGGCCCTCACCTAGGCCGTTAAAAGTGTGAATAGAACAAAAGATTGGTACCTTGAGCAAGAAGGAATTCTCCAGCCATCAGCTGTTAAATTTACCACAAAAATCTACTCCCCCTTCCTCAGAGGCAAACTGGATCACTGGCAGCCCTGATCTTCAGCTGCTCCTCTGCCCTGCAGAGAAACGATTATCAATCTCCTTAGTCACATGACCAATCACATGACTGAAATCCTTACAATACAGTTGACTTCTGCAGGCACATGCTGTGTGTGTTCCGCTTCCCTGAGGCCTCCAACCGGCACAGAGGTCAATATTAAGGTTGTTACTTTGGATACTTTATTAGAAAAGAGCCTTCCCATCCCAACCACCGCAGCCATTCTTACATCTGTGTCAGAGCTGTGAGGGGGTACCGTCCTGGTCACCTTGAACCCCCAAGGCACGTCTGTGACAGAGGCGTGTTCCTGAGAAGGGAAGTGAACTTTCAAGTAGATGCCCTGCTCAGCGGTCAGTGGCTGGAAGGGGGGAGGAACTGCATCAGGTCTGTGGCAGCACCTTCTTTCTGTCTCTGACTTTCACATCCGTCGCTTGACAGACACGCTGAGACTCTGCTGTACAGCGATGGCCACTTACTCCTGCGACAAAACACCCAGTGGGGCAAACATGAGCAAGGAGAGGATTTACTTTGGCTCATGGCTCCACAGGGTCACGGTCCAGAGTCCAGCAGTGGGGGCTGTGAGCATGGCGTCTTTACAAATACAGCAGTGACCACTGGGGGTCTGTAGAGGGATCATGAGTGACAACCACGCCCCTCTTCCTCAAGACTCAGCCCCAAGCCGGGGCACTGAGTGCTCAAAAAATGAGGTGGGGGGTTCAGAGGTTCACAGTCAGAATGGTTGAGGTCTGAGGTAGTAAAGTTAGTGAGCTTTCCCAAGTTCCTGGGAACTTAAGGTCTTATATTCCCCCCTACTGATAAAATGTTGCTATAATAGCAAGTAGCAAGCCAGATTCAATCTCTGGCCGGTAGCTTGCTCTCTCCTGGTAAGAGTGTTCTCAGTCTAAGTCATACGTGGATGATGAATGACCTACAGTGAGTACTGAAGATTCTCAAGACAATATTTCTATGGGCTTTCATGTCCTAACGCTGTTAAATCCCTTCATTTCATCTTTCTATTAAAGACTAATGTTTCTTCTACATCGTTTGCTAAGCATGAGCTAAGCTATTCACGTATTGAATGTGAATTAAAAATGAAAATTCTACTTTTAAAAACTGTTAATTCATATGGAATACCCCTTGAACATATCAAATTTTTTTCTTAATATTTTCTTACCTTCATACCTCCCTTTCTGTCATATCCACCCCAGTATTTGCTAGCAGCCTAGTATAACATGCTAGTAGTCCCAGGAAAACATTAGCATAATTTTTTTAATTATTAGCATAATTTTTGTTCTTTTTTTTCTCTCAGTGCTGAGGTTGAAGTTGTGTTTCACACATGCTATGCATACCATAAATTTTAAAAATCAAAAGCCTGGCTTGAGAAAGCACCAATAAGCCTTGGATTTAAGATGCTTTTTCTTTTTGTAAGAAAACAAAACCAGAAACCAACTGTAGGTTTTAAGTTAATGATAATTCCTAGGTTCACATAGATCTTCCACCTCGGTACTCAATACAATATGGAATCATGTCAATCCAGAAGAAGTGACATGTTTGTTTATCTTTGAAAATAAATGATGTAGAAGTGCTTAAAAAGAAAAAAAAATACCCCCACTCGATCCTTTAGTTTGCTTGTAAATCGTGTATGACAGAAAGATTCCCTTCAGTGAAGAGCGGGACACAGCATGGGAAAGGGCTGTGCTAGGGTTAACGAGGCGCCCTCAGATCTCTGCAAATCTAACATCTCTTTTAATATCCTTCAGATTTCTCGGAGTGTGACTAAACATAGATATAAGAAGGGGTAGCAGGCGTGTCCCGGTGCCGGCGGGGCTCCTGCCTCACAGATAGGCTGGACGGTTTGCAGTTCTTAGGTGGGCAGGCTGGAGGGTTTGGAGTCTTAGGTTTCAAAGCTGTAGATCTTTCCCATCTGTTCTCATTGTTGAAACATTTGCTAATCCACAGTTTCGTCATTTATTCCAACCCATCAAAGCAGCAGGACTCTGTTTTCCCGCACTCTGCAGCGCCTCAGAGCCAGCTGTGTGTGGCCCCGTCCATCTTTCCCCAGATGTACCGCAGCACGCACATTCAGCGGCGATGATGATGCTTCAGTCCCAAAGGCTGTGATAAAGTCTGTCGCAGTTCATTACCGTGCTTCCTTTCAGCCTGAGGTGTATGCAAACACGCCTCCTCTGGAAAAATACCGCTGGCGAGAAACAGGAGGCATGGAAAATAACTGCCATCAGTCACAAAGAGAGATGGGAAAATCAGAAGGTACAGCAGGAAATGCAGCCAGCTCATGCCTCACCGAATGCTATTTATTTCAGCCGAGGAAAAGGTGGCTTCCTATTTTCTCAATGGACCATACTCAAATCCATTATAAAACCCTCCTCCATAATTCAGGTTGAAGACTTGGGTTTTAAAAAGAAAGCTATTTCCCAGTCAGAGATAAATCAGCATGGCAGGAACACTGATTTGTCCTTTTAACTTAATTTATGTTTATTTTGGTGCTTGGAACTGCATCCACAAAGACTAAGCAGAAACTATACCTCTGAGCCATACTCCTAGAATGAGGGCTTGCTTTTGATATGGGTCTTGCCAAGCCTTTAAAATAGCTTTAAATAGAATTTGTTTATACAGTGTAGTGGACTAAGTGGCAGCTCCCAGAGGATCCGTCCACATCCAAACCTGAAGACCCATGAATGTGACTTTATTTGGGAAAAAAAAAAGGTCAGTTTTCTGTACAAATACCAAGAGAGAGAAACTAGAACATCCAACATGCCATGAATCAGCCTGGGCATTTTAATAACCTAGTTTTGGCTCAGGCTGTCTGACTTTTTGCATGAAAATATTTTTCTCATTTTACAATGGAAACCAGTGAATAGGTCCTTGTATTTATCATTCAAATAAAATGAGACTAAGAGTACTTTTTTAAAGCTTTAATGAAGTATAATTTAGTTTGTAAAATCCATTCATTTTAAATATACAATGTAATGTTGTTAATGGATTCATAGAAAACTCTGTAGCTGGTGTCTATTTATTTATTTATTTATTTATTTATTTGTTTGTTTGTTTATTTTATTCTTTAGGGGCCCACCACACAGCTCCCAAATAAATACATAGAGACTTCTTCTTACTTACGAATGCCCGGCCTTACCTTGGCTTATTTCTAGCCAGCTTTTCTTAACTTATCTCATCTACCCTTTGCTCCTGAGATTTTACATTTCTCTACTCTATATTCCTTTCTTTCCTTCTTACTCCGTGACTGGTTGTGTGACTATGTGGCTGGCTACTGGCGTCCTCTTTCTTTTCTTCTGTTCATTCTCTCTGCCTGCCAGCTCTGCCTATCCCTCTGCCTAACTATTGGCAGTTCAGCTCTTGATTAGACCAATCCGATGTTTTAGGCAGGCAAAGTAACATAGCTTCACCAAGTTAAACAAATACAGCATAAAAGAATGCAACACATCTTTGCATCACTAAACAGATGTTTCGCAGCATGAACAAATGTAACACATCTTAAACTAATATTCTACAACAGAACCCTGCTGCGGTCTCAGAGCGCCCCACCACCCCACAGGAATCCCTCTCAGCAGGATACTCAGCTCTTACCCAGCCCCAGCCCCAGGCAGCTCGCACCTGCTCCTGTCTTTGTGAATTTGTTCTTCCTAGAGCTTCACATAGAGTACAAAAGCACTTAATCTTCTGGGCCAGGTTTCCTTAACGCAGTTTGGTATTTCTGAGGTCTGTCCGAAGCACTCTTAATACTTGCATTTTTAGTGGCTAATAGTATTTACCTGTGGTCAGAAAGTGGCCACCTGGAATGTCATGAATATGACCACTCTAGCCTTTCCAAAGCAAATGGTCTTAATTTTTTTATTTTTGAGAAGGATGCCCAAATACCTAGGAGATGCTGAGCTGAGTTATACACTGAGGTCTTCCTCTACCCCCAAATTCTTCCCAGTCAGCTGTACCAGTTGCCATATCCCAGTGTATAAAGTTCACTCTCTCCCATCTTCATCAGAACTCCTTGTCATTGATTTATTTATTCATTAATTATTCGTCACAGTCATCCTGGTGGATGCCAAGTGGTGTCTCACTTTGATTAATTACTGATGATACCATGGTAGTTTGAAAGAAAGTGACTCCCAACGGGAGTGGCACTGTTAGGGGGTGTGGCTTTATTGAAGTGGGTGTGGCCTTGTTGGAGGAAGTGTGTCACTATGGGGGTGGGCTTTGAGTCTCTTTTGCTGAAGCTTCCCTCATTGTAGTACTAAGACCACTTCCTGTTGCCTGCAAGCTACTCGGCTACTTCTCCAGCACCATGTCTGCATGCATGCCCCCATGTTTAACCATCATGATAATGAACCAGACCTCTGAAAATGTAAGCCACCCCAATTAAATGTTTTCTTTTATAAGAGTTGCCGTGGTCAGGCCAGGTGATGGTGGTACACACCTTTAATCCCAGCACTCGGGAGGCAGAGGCAAGCAGATCTCTGTGAGTTCGAGGCCAGCCTGGTCTACAAGAGCTAGTGCCAGGACAGGCTCCAAGGCTACAGAGAAACCCTATCTCGAAAAACTAAAAAAAAAAAAAGTTGCCGTGGTCATGGTGTTTCTTCATGGCAATAGGAACCCTAACTAAGATAGATACTGACCTAGTCCTTTTTAAGCACTTCAGGTAGACTTCCATTGTTAATTCATTTTATCATTCCTGAGTCGAGTATGTATGTGTGCACACATACATTTAATTATATATATATATATGCATATATATATATATATATTCCCTAACCAACAATTTATTACTCATGCTACAAAAAATGGCATATTGCATACTAGAAGAGAAGGAAAAAAGGTCGTATGAAGAATGAAGGAGAAAAGGAGAATAATGAAGGTTGAGGGAAGGAAACAAGAATAGGTGGTGTGTGATGTGGGCAGGCGAGGAGGAAGACACCTTATTGCAAAGACACAAGGCAGTGTTTGAAAGCCAGGTCCGGGCAGTGGTGGCGCACGCCTTTAATCCCAGCACTCGGAGGCAGAGGCAGGCGGATCTCTGTGAGTTCGAGGCCAGCCTGGTCTAGAAGAGCTAGTTCCAGGGCCAGGTCACATCCTCACAGTGACACTGGTGAGACTCTGCAAACTCTGTATCCAGAGGACGGAGGACGTACGCCATGTGCCAGCTCTCTGGCTTGCCTCAGAGTGCTTGGGATGTGAGGCTCGAGCTGTGTTACGGAACTCTGCTTACCTTGAAGAGACTCTGACTAGATTGGACTCATTAACACTCCTTCCCAGAAGGAAGGGAGGGCAACACTGATCCCCTGGCAGCCTTCCCATGGTGTGCTAGCAGCTGACAGACTTTGCATTAAGGAGCCACTGAGGGTGTAGCTGCCCCTTAGCTTGTCCATGCTCCTGTGATTCTACCCATCCTCCTTGGTAAGTCACTCCTGTAAACTCATTGGTTCATCTGCCTACATATAGTCAGAATTTTCTTTGGCCTGTCTAGTGGGGGTGAACAGAAGTAGACATCTCAAGCTTGACCTGGGAACAGGGCCTGTCATCCCAATATCTCAGGAGGCTGAGGCAGGAGGATCAAAACTTCAAGACTAGCTGGGCTACAGAGTGAGTTCAAGGACTTCCTGGGGAACCTATTAGAAATATGTTTCAAGTCGGGCAGTGGGGGTGCACGCTTTTAATCCTAGCACTCAGTAGGCAGAGGCAGATGGATCTCTGTGAGTTCAAGGTCAGCCTGGTCTATAAAGCAAGTTCCAGGACAACCAGGAGTCTCACACAGAGAAACCCTGTATTGAAAAACAATAAACAAAATGAAACAAGAATCTGTCTCAAAATACAAAGTACAAAAGATAGCTGGTGAGAGAAGGGACTGGGGTTTGAATATGTTACACACGCAGACACACATACATATACATACATATGTTTAGGCAACTGTCAATTTTTTTCTATTGTAAAGGTAGGGCTGGGGATATTGCTCATTGGTAGAATGGTTTGCCTAGCATGTGTGACATCCTATGTCCAACTCTCAGTGCCAAAAAAGAGGGAAAGCAAGGGAGAAGTGGAAGGGAGAAAGAGGCAGAGAAGGGAAAGAAGGACAGAAGGACAGAAGAGATCTTAGACCAGCTGGTCTATTTCTTAAATTTTTTATTTATGTGTGTGTCTGATGTCAGAGGCCAGAAGAGGACTTCAGACCCCTTGGAACTGGAATTAGGGGAAGTTATGATAGTCCTACATGGGTGTTGGGAACAGATCTCAATGGAAGATTATAAATCACCACGGGGAACACTCTCCAGCCACAGCTGTTTAATCCTGGCCACAAAGGATGTCGTTCCCCACTCTTAATGCACGCACATATACACTTATATTTGAAGGACTTCCTTATTGTCATAAGAGTATTACAGAGACTGAGCGCGCCAAGCAAGCGCCCTAACACTGAACTATGCCTCCTAGGACTTATAAAATGATGTTTTAAAATAGTGTTTGGGGAGTATATCTTCTTCAGCATTTGTGTTTATTAACAAATTAACGTTATATGTGAGCTGTGGAGACCACGTGCTATGACTGGTTTCAGTACGGAAATCAGAACTACATAGCGGTGGTCTTAGCTGTAAATTTGTTCCACTCATTTTAAATCCCTTAATATTGTTTAGGAACTCTTATTTTGAAGATTCCACCAGTGCCAATTTATGAACCAAACAACAAAAGACCAATCTCATTTCTTTATTGTCACACTTCATATATAAGACGTGAAAGCAATATGCCTTAGTAATTGGGCTTATAAATAAATAGAGATTCCCATCTCACACATTGCCTGGTGCTCGGTTTCGGCTATTTTGAGATTCAAATTACATGTTTTCCTACCATCTCATCTCATAAGAAAAGCTATATCTTTAAAGTACAGAGCGCTGGGCCTGAGTTCATTACTCTCCCCCTGAATTTACTAGCAAGGCACCCCCTCCCTGCTTCCCCCCCCCCCCCCCCGCCACTAGATATTACAAAAATGCTGGGTTTTGTTGTTGTTTTTGTTTTACAACGATAATTACGTGGAAAGGGCATGGCTTCAAATGCTACTTGGAGTTTCATACCTATTACTGACTCGAATACCAAATAGGATCAGCAGACACGAGGTGTGGATATGATACTGGGGGCACAGTCGTGTCCCACCCATAATTCGTATGTTGAAGGACACGGTGCCGTCGGGCAGTGTACATTCACCGTGGTGGATGAGGAAAGCTACCAGGGCGTGGGCTCCCTGCAGCCGGTAGGACACAGGGGAGGCCACGCAGCCACTCAGCAATTCTAGAAGGAAATTATCGCTCATTTCCCAGTGTCCCTGCAACCATCCTGACTCCACATCCTAAAGTCGCGCATCTGGGGGAAGCCTGGCCCGGGAGGGCTGAGTGATGGCGGCGCTTGCCGTAAAGTATTGGGTCGGACAGGAGTTCAGATCCTGAAACCCCAGATGCCTGGGGTGCTTGGCAGTTGCCAGTAATCCCAGCCATGGGAGGCTGATACCCGATCTGCAGAGCAAACGTACCCGGAAAGACAAGCCGGATCGGCGAGCTCTGGCTTCGATTGAGAGGACCTGCCTCGGTGCCGAGTGGCTGATTCCAGATTTCAACGGCAGTCTTCCAAACGCATGCGCACAAGGGTGCCTGCGCTTGCATAAACCAAAACACAAACAAACATGAACACCGCACACATGCGCATACATAAAAGGAAAAAAAAAGTCTGTGAGTCTTGGTATCCCCGACCGTATACTTTCTGAAGTTTTTAAAGTTAGAAAACCCGGGCCGTAGTTCACACCTCAGGAGGCAGAGGCAGGTGGATCTCCGAGTGAGACCCCACTTCCAAACCCTTCGGAGTTGGGAGCCGCTGTTTGTGTGTGTGTGCTATCTCAGTAAGGATACCCGTGGGTGCTTTTCAGCTCATGTTGCAGGGCAAACGGACACGACAGTCTCAGCATTTATTTACCTCCAGTTTCCGACTGCCAGCTCATCACTCCCTGCTATCCAGTTAGGATTCTAGTCTCCATAGCCCATAAAGATGGTCTTTCCTACAGAAGAATTCAGTACATTTACAAGAACTTTTAAGTGCCTTTTAATTGTAAAAAAATAAAAAATGTGCATGAGATAGCACTCTAAGAAATTGAGCTACATCCCCAGTCCCTAACTGTTAATTCTAAAATGTCGTTCATGAGTTAGGATGTAGCTATGTTGGCAAAGTGCTTGTCTGGAGTTCAGGAAGCCCCAGGTTCAATTCTCAATACCCTGGCCTGGTGGAAATAAACCTATAATCCCAGCACTGAGGAGACAAGAGAATCAATTCAAGGCTATCTTTGGCTACACAGGAAATTTAAAACCTTCCAGGGCTGGGGAGACTTTTACAAAAAAAAAAAAAAAAAAAAAAAAAAAGTTTTATTGAACATAGAATAGCACGTCCAAACCAGGCTTTTCTGTTACTATTGAGTTAGGAAAAAAAATATGTATTCACTACAATCATTTGTAGGAAGTTAGAATACAGTGCTAACCGTGTGTGCACGTACATGTATGCCTCCTGTTTTGCGCGATGTTCCTATTCTTGCTACAACCTGCAGCTCATACCTAGGTGGGAACAGCCAGTGATTAAATCTGGGTCTGTCTGCTTCTAGATATTATTTTCATGGTGCTTGCAACTGAAATTATCTAGGATGGGGCTGGCAAGATGGCCCAGCAGATAAAGGCAATTGCTGCCAAGATTGATGACTTGAGTTTGATCCCAGGACCCACATGGTGGACACAGAACTCCCAGGTTTTTCTCTGATCTCCACTTGTGAGACTTGATACAAGCATTCCCCCTGATAAATAAATCAGGAGTTCAGTGTTTAAGAGCTCTTGCGGTTTTTGCAGAGGACCCAGGTTCATTTCCTAGCAGTTCCAAAGAATTGTCTTCTGGTCTTCTAGGACACGGGACATACATGCAGGCAAATATTCACACATTTTTTTAAAGAAAAATTCATTATGTTGTGTGCTACGCAAGCACTTGACCCCCAGCTGTCCTCACAGCCCTGAAACCAGACCTCATCTTCCCATATCAAAGCCCATCACTGTTTCTTCAGGAATAGAGACATTTAACGATGACCTTAGTTTGAGTATGTTTTAACATCAGCAAATTAATCAGATGCTAGTTTATTCAAAGGAATTTAACTCTAATTTGGAATTAAAAAGCAAAAGCCATCTTTTTGTAATAAAATTCTTATCTTTGGGGTATAAGTGGCTTAGTGGTTATAAGCTCTTTGCTTATAATCCCATTTTGAGGGCTCTTCCAACCTTTGCCCACTGTAGGCACCTGCCCCAGCACAAATCTGTAAATCTTAGTATATTAACTATCTTCTAAAATGGAAAAAAATAATTAAGTTTCCTTTAATTGGGAGTTCACAAACATCTGAAATTCAAGTATTCTTTCTCTAATCGATATCAGTAAAACTGTCCAGGAAATCTTGTTTGAGCCAGCAAAGTGGCAAAGTTGAAAACTTTATTTACCTTTTGTGGCTTACTGGCATTAAAATGCAAAGAAATAAATTATTTTCATTTTATCTGTAAGCTGCTATTATAAAGACAGTTGAACTTTTATTCATTTCTTTACAAGTCTTGCTTTAGTGTTATTTTTTGTTCTGGATTTGCTGCTTCTGTAAACTTGGGGTTTTCTAAAAAGAGAAAATTATAGCTACACTTTGTGGGTTTCTCTGTTTCCAGTTGCTGAACAATCCCATTTTTATACTTCCTAACTTTAGGGGTTCTCTGTTTTTCTTTTAAACACTGCTTGGCCCATTTCTATCTAGCCTCTTCTAGGCTAACTCTTGCACCTGGACTAGCCCATTTCCAATCAGGTGTGTAGCACCCCAAGGTGCTCTTACTGGGAAGATTCTAGCCTACGTCCATCCTGGGTCGGAGCTTCATCACGTGTCTCAGAGAGCAGAGCTATCCCCGCATCCGACCAGGAGCCGGGAGCATGGCGTCTCTGCTCCAGACAGCAGAGCTGTGGAGTCTGTCTGAGGTGTCTTACCTCACTTCCTCTTCCTCCCAGCATTCTGTTCTGTTTACTCCACCCACCTATGTTCTAAGCTATAAGCCCAAGCAGTTTGTTTATTACTTAACCAATGAAATCAACAGATTGCTATATGACACTCCCACATCAGACCTCTAAAAGCCTTGAGTTTCTACGGATTTTATCGGCCTCTAGGCATTCAATCCCAACCCTGGAATATTAAAAGAAAAATGAAATAACATTAGTTCAGTTATCAGCAACGGTAACCAACCCCTTTTTCAAAATGCGGCAACCTCACATCTGGGTGGTTGCCCCACCCCCCATGTCGTGGCAAAGGGAAACGCAGGCAACCAGAATGAAGTTTGCTTCTCTTTTTAATTCAACATGCTGCTTAAAACTCGAAGCATCAACCAGTATAAACGCCCCCCCTCGAGTCCCTCAGAGTCCGCTTCACCCGCTCTGCTTGGCCGCCAGCCTCTTGTCTCTCTCTTCGGCGATGGTGAGGCGGATTCCCTTTCCGCGTGGGAGGGAAATCCAGGGCTTGTTGCCCTTGCCAATCACGAAGATGTTGGAGAGGCGGGTGGCGAAGCCGTTGCCGTTGGCATCCTTCACGTGGACCACGTCGAACGAGCCCGGGTGGCGCTCGCGGTTGGTGATGACGCCAATGCGGCCCAGGTTGGCGCCCCCGGTCACCATGCACAGGTTGCCCGTGTCGAACTTGATGGCGTCGGTGATCTTGCCAGAGTCCAGCGAGATCTGCACGGTGTCGTTGACCTTGATGAGCGGGTCGGGGTAGCGGATGGTGCGTGCGTCGTGCGTCACGAGGTGCGGGATGCCCTTGGTGCCCACGAAGACCTTCCTGACCTTGCACAGCTTGTACTTGGCCTCCTCGGGGGTGATGCGGTGCACCGCGAACCGGCCCTTGGTGTCGTACACCAGGCGGAAGTGCTCGCCGCTCTTGTCGATGCTGATGACATCCATGAAGCCCGCCGGGTAGGCCACGTCGGTCCGCACCTTGCCGTCCACCTTGATGAGGCGCTGCATGCAGATCTTCTTCACCTCATCGCCCGTCAGCGCGTACTTGAGGCGGTTGCGGAGGAAGATGGCGAGTGGCAGGCACTCCCGCAGGCGGTGTGGCCCGGACGACGGGCGGGGCGCGAACACGCCCGTCAGTTTGTCCAGCATCCAGTGGCGCGGGGCAGCCACACGCTTCAGGTGCTTCTTCGGACCGCGAGCCATGGCGGAGCAGCACGGGAGGCGGCTTCTCCTTCCCCGAGCACGAGCGGAGTGCAAGGGAAGAGGCGAGGCGGCCTTCTCTTTCCCCGAGCCCCAGCGGAGTGAGGGGCTGCGCGCGCAGCAGGCGGGAAGCCCCTCCCCCTGCCCGCTCATCCGGGTCTCTTCCAGGGGGCGGGACTGCATAGCGCTACCTGCTGGCTGGAGGCTGGAGGAGCCGCTGAGCTGAGCGAACCTTTCCCTCCTGTGCTGTGCTGAGCTGTGTGTGTTTGCTGGGCGGTAAATACCAAGATGAAGGCGATAAGCTGTCTGCCTTCAGGGAGAGTGCAGCCGGTCTCAGGTAAACCAAACTCTCCTGAATACTTTTTTCGCCTGATACAGGGTTTCTCTGTAACGCACTCTGTAGACCAGGCTGGTCTGAAACTCACAGGGATCCACCCGCCTCTGCCTCCCGAGGGCTGGGATTAAAGGTGTGCGCTACCACCGCCGGGCCTTAAATACATATTTTATACTACTATTTTTGTTGCATTTACTCTTTCAGTCTGTTAGTATGGAAATCCCAGGACTCTCCTGGGAGCCTGTTTTTTGCTTCTATCATGTGAGGCCCGACATTTGCACACACTCAGGTCCCCAAGTTTAGAGACAAAATGTCTGTACCATTATAAGCCATCTCACCAGATTTTACTGTTTCTTAAACGTGTTTTGTCTGGGTCATCTTTCAGACAGCCTACAGCCAGCCAGCCAGCCTCTTACTAAGGGATGGGAAGGTCCAGCAAACCTTTTTCTCATCTTCTTTGCCGACGGTGGAGGGCATGGGCTTTTGTGATGGCAGAGGTCGTAAGGTTCGCACCTTGCCCATGTCTTCCTGCGTGATGCCATGACACCTGCCACAGAGTCTCATCGGGCTGCCCAGCAATGGAGATACGGGTGTTCTATATTCCCACCCGAAAGCTGCCATTGATTCCCTATTTCCTGCCTGGAGGGAGCCAAGCTCTCTGTTGCTCATGGTTTCCCTGAGCACAGATGAAGGTGACCCTTGCTTATCCCAAACTTCCAGGCTATAGCCACTACAAACTACGGTGAGGGTTCAATATCTCCTTCCTGCTACTCGCCTTCTTAATTTTTCTGTTTTCTTTAAGACAGGGCTTCCTCATGTAGCACAGGCTGTCTTCAAATTCATGATCATTTTTATTATGATGGACATTTTTTATGTCTGTCAGTCTGCAGTATTCTCTGTACTGTTAGCGTGGCTGCCGTGTGATAGGCAGGGTAAGTCTCCTAGTGACATTGAAGCCATCATGTGTAAGATGATCTTAGGTAGCTCTGAAGGAATTAAAGTTTGGATGCATGGGAAACAGGACAAGAGAGAGTGTCTGTGTGGTCCGTTGCCGAAAGCCAGGAAAGAAGAGGGAAGGTCACAGGAGACTGGGGGGAATCATGGGCAGATAACACATGTTTTGTTTACCAATACACAATCTGCTAGGCAGGCTTGGACAAAAACCCAGAACAAGCCAGCACAGGTGAAGGGCACAGGCACACAGGTTGCTCTACGCTAGGCATATAGACCTACAGATGAACATCCATGCCAGAGGCTGACCCACAAAGGCTTGGACCTCTGACCTCAAGGCTACGTTAGAATCACATAAAATATATAGCAGATTACCAGACTGTTTGCTTGGGGTTCCCTGGACATCCTGTGTCAGCCGTTGTGTTTACTCATAGCTCCCCTGGATGTCAGCCATGTCTTAACTGACTTTTGCTAGATACCCGTAATAGCGCTGTGCTGTCTAAACATAAACTGGCCCATATGGCCCTCTGCTCCCAACAGTAGCTTACGGGAAATCGTCCATGAACTTGAAATGTTACCAGTATTTCAGAATCTGACTCCTGCGTTCACTGACACACACAGGTAACTGTGTCAGAGATCCAGGTCTGGGGATATTAGTGCTGATAATATTTGGTTTTGATTGTCTGTAGTTAAGACTGAAAATTTAGGAACCATTATGTTTATCCTTATACAAGTAGTGGGTTTTAAAATCTCAACATCAGACTCCTTGTATTAGTTGTAAACTGATTCAAACTTGGGTTTTGAAGTATTGACCATTTGGCTTTGTAGTGTGCTAGATCACTATAGATCTAGTATAGAAGGGAATCTGTACCTCCCCAGTGTTTGCTAAACCCTTTTCCCTCTCTTCCCTCCTTTTCTTTTTGCTACATAAACAAAAGTGATGGCTATAAAGAATGCTTTAGATTAGCTTATCGCATTAAGCGCAAAGATTTGTCAGGCAGCTGAAAAGCACGGATAAGATCTAGAATTAATGAGTTGAACCGATTAATCGGTGATTCCCACCAGAGAAGCACTTGTTATTGTGTGTGTTTTTTTGTTTTTTTGTTTTTTTTGGTTTTTCGAGACAGGGTTTCTCTGTGGCTTTGGAGCCTGTCCTGGCACTAGCTCTGTAGACCAGGCTGGTCTCGAACTCACAGAGATCCACCTGCCTCTGCCTCCTGAGTGCTGGGATTAAAAGCGTGTGCCACCATCGCCCGGCTTTATTGTTTTTTTTTTTTAAATTAAATACTTACAGGGAATAAAAAGAGAAGGGGGAGAGAAGGAGGGACAGACAAGGGGGGGGAGGAAGAGAAAAAGGAGTGAAGCTGGAGAGATGGCTCAGTGGTTAAGAGCACTGGCTGCTCTTCCAGAGGACCCAGGTTCAATTCCTAATACCCACATGGCAGCTGACAACTGTCTGTAATTCTAGTTGTAGGGGACCTGACACCTTCACATCAATAAGTAAAGTGAATTTTTAAAAAACAAAAAAGAAGAGAAAGAAAAGCAACTACTATGAATATCAGAGAGAGTCCTGAACTAAACCAAACTAATTTCTTGTTTGAGTTTTTTAAATTAGAATTTGGGTAGCTCCTTAGCACTTTACCTCACTGTGTATGATGTCACCAGGGATAGCTTTCCCTCCAAGTCTCCCGGGACTTTCCAGCCTAGCACTGGAAGGCTAGTGCTAGGCAGATTGGACTGGTTGCCCTCCTTGAGGCAGACCAGCCCCATGTGTGAAAGCCTCTTGTGTACGGAAACATCGCAGTAGATAACGTTCAGGAGACATTTAGCTGAATGAAATTTAGGATCGGGAGACATTTTGTTAAAGTCAGACCTTGCAATCAGCGGTGTTTATAGAGGCAGCGTAGCAACTTAAATGATTAGGGATTTAAAACTTCAGTGCGACGTAGTAAACGTCACCAAGTGAAGCCCTGATCTGGCTGGGTGTGGTGGATAGTGCCTCTAATCTCAGTACCCAGAAGGCAGAAGCAAGTGGACCTCTATGACTTCAAGGTCAGTCTGCTGTACACAGTGAGCTTCCTGACAGCCAGACCTATCTAAAGGGAGATCCTGTCCCAAAAAACAAAAGCAAAGGTAAAGAAAAGAGAAAACATTGAGCTGAATTTGTCCGGGAAACACCTCTGATGGAGGAAGAAAACAGTGCTATTTGTTGCTGGGTAACTTTACCCATGGCCCAGTGGCTGGAAAGTCAGCAGCATGTGGGACTAGGCCAGTGAGCAGATGAAAGTTGTGACCAAGGGTACGGAAGCATTAGACTAAACAAGTCTCTGCAAAAGTCATTACCACAGCAGGAGTATTAACCAGTAAGAGATCGGGCTACTGCAGTACGTATGAATTCCTTCTTCAAGGAACAAGCTGCAGGCATGAAGTGTGGGAGCACTAGGATGTTTTAGGTCCACAGCCCTTTTTGCTTTTTTGAGTACATTAGGAAAAGGTTCCCCTTCCTTAACAAAGGTGGACAGGCATCTGAGTACAAACTGACGAACAGGCTTGGACTACCACAGTCGCCCCTCCTCTGTTCAATGCATGTCCTGTATGTTCACAATGAATTCATAGAACACCGTGAAAGTGAATCAAATCTTTAGCTTCTAGGAAAACACTTTATTTTGTTTCTCTCTCCTTCTACGAAGGCTGCAAATGACAGACCACAACAGATAACAAATCCTTTCTGTATTTGTCCCTTAAATTGGGGCTGGGGTGGGATTAAGCTGGCTAATTCCACACTGATGCCTTCTGTAAGTAGTGTGGGATTCTCAAGACATCTGTGTTGCTATAGAACATGTAGATCACATGTAGCAAGGGTACATATTCCTCGGGGAAGCCCAGGCTGCCAAATATCCTGCTTGGCCTGCTGGTGAACTCAACACATGGAGCCAGGGCACATGAGAGGCTTTGAGTTTGCTGCCCAGCGTGTCGGTTATTCTGAGGAGGGCTCAGAGGGGCTCTAACCAAAAGCTCACCTGTATAGCATGGCTTGGTAATGGTCAGTTGAGACTTTCTCCTTCCCCTGCCTTAAATGTAAACAGACTGGGCTAGAGAAAGACAGACAAAGACAGCCTGACCTTCCTCTATACAGACACCACAAATGAACAAGACATCACAGGCCCTGATGGGAACAGTGACCTCGTCCACCTGCGGTGTGGTTAGGCAGCATCCAGTGTGCTGATTGTGTGAACTCCTGGTAAGCCATAGGCATCAGGTACTTGGGGAAGCAGAGGATGAGCTAATTCTCTAACCTGCCGCAGGTTCTGAGTGGCACCATGCTCAGGTGAACCAGTCAAGGAGGAGACAGGCCTTGGAAGCAAGGAACTTCAGACAAATTCACCTTGCCTCTAAGGAAGCTTGGCAGAATGGAGGCAGAATCAACACCCATCATGTCTTTCAGGGCTTGGAGCTCCATCCTGGCATTCTTTACGGTGATTTTAGGCTCAGCTTTGAGACTCCTTCAGGACTGTACCGAGTGCTGTTGCTTTCTCAGCTAGTGGAGAGCTTGCTGTTGCTCATGCTCTGAAGCGTGATCCTAATTAGTCTTAACAGTAAAAAATCAGGAGTCAAATATTGGGGGGAAACCTGGAAGATCAGAGAACCAGGAGCAGCCTCCAGGTGCTTCCTCCCTGTCTCCTCCTTCCATCCAAAAGGGCTGAGGTCCTATCTGCACCCCACCTGATCACTTCCTGTCTCTGCTTGCCAAGTGCTGGGATTAAAGGTGTGAGCCACCACTGCCTAGTTTCCATGGTTAACTAGGGACTAGCTCCACCCTCTGATCTCCAGACAAACTTTGTCAGACCACAGAAAGTATCACACAACAATCCTCAGCCCTGAACTGTGGCCCAGGGACTTCTCTTGGCCCCTCACCGTCTATACTCATATCTTCAGTATCTCTCCATCCTCAGCCAAAGCATCACCTCTCAACTGTAACTTCTTTCCGTTTCCCAGATCATGTCAACTCCCTCTCTGATCTGTAGCTCTTCATCTTAGGCTGCCTTCCTGGGGCAGGGTGGAGAACACACTGCGGCCCTTCAGGAGAGTGAGCTGGGGTGGCTAGGAGCCGATACACAGATCCACATCCTGGTTCTGTTGGTGACTGGCTCACTTTTTAGTGCCTCAGTTTCCCTAGTGCCACTTGATTCCTAATTGCATGAATGAGGATAAAGAGTTATCATGTCTGGAGCAGTTTCCAATCCTGCTGTGTGCTCAGCAAACATTAGCTGATATTTAAATGTTAGATTATGCATTTATTCCTCTCATGTCATACTTGTAAGGCCTGGCTCTGTTCCTGGAGCTTTTCCTGTCAAACTGGATATCTTTATGTGAGTAACTTGTCATTTTTCTTAGCGATGAAGTTGTATTCAGTGTTCCCTTCACTTCCTGAATTGATCAGGTGTGTCTTGGTACTCTGAGCGCGAATCTGTCTCAGCGTGTGTACCTGATACATTTGTAATCCAGAGGAATGTATCCCAACTCCAGGCATCACAGACGATGGAGAGGGTGCTGCTGACAGTGACTGGGAAGGGAGCAAAACGTCTACCCAAAGGCACAGCTGGATTTGTGTTCTGCCTCCCATCTCCTTCTTCCTGTCACACCTTAGGGCAAAAGACCGGGCCGTTAATGCCACAATTTCTGCTCGTGCAAAAGCAAAATATTAACAGTGTCCATCTTGTAGGGACATGATCAGGGTCACATATATTAGCTTAGGATACACCGTAGGCTATAGCTTGATTAATAAAAACCCAGAGGGAGACATTATGGTTCAACCTGAAGACCAGAAAAGTAAAATAGCCAGACACTGGCTCTTACCTCTACCTCAGTCTGAAAATGGCGATCCTGCCTCCAGGAATCCTCAGAATGAGACTGTGTCTGAGAGCTGTCTCCTCCTGTCTTATATTCCTCTCTAGTACTGGGATTAAAGGCATGCACTACTACCACCTGGTTTCTATGGCAAACTCGTGTGGCTACTGGGATTAAAGGTGTGTGTCACCACTGCCTGGTCTGGAACTATCAGAGTGGCTCTTTTACTCTCTGATCTTCAGGCAAGCTTTATTTATTAAACTACACATGAAATACCAGTACAGTAGGCAGTCACTAAATGGTAACCTAAAGTGTATTTTGCTCTTTTTCCGAGACAGTGCTACTGTTGTACACCCCTTCTCGCTTGCTTAATTGTATCCAGTCCAAGTTTCCTAGTAAGGTTCAGAAAATATTAGAGTATTGTTGGATATCTTTGCGTGTTTTCCTTGGTGCTAAGGTTTATCCGCAAGGTAGTACACATTCGCAAGTTTCTGTGATCTCATTGCACAGATCCCTTAACACAGCTGGTGTGCACAAGAGTTGTTGGGTGGAAACGAGGGGAACAGAGGTCATGGCGAGAGAGGACAGTGCATGATCAGAGAAGAGAAGTGTGATGCCAGCGAGAGGCATTGGACTGTCTACCATGGCACTCCTCTGGTCCGAGACCGTTCTTGTGGTTTGTGTCCATCATCTGAGTGGTGGTCTCTAAGTGGTGGCCTCTGTTCTGGGTACCTCAAGGATCTCTCAGGGGCCAACTAGGATGGGCAGCAACAAGCTCCTTGACACATAAGTGCTCCTCGACAAATACACATACATCACAGGCCTTTTCTCCAAAGATGCTTCATTTTCAAGACTTATTATATGTGTGTGTATCTGTATCTGTCTATCTGTCTGTAGGACAGTCCTTCAAAATTCCCTGTTTCACAAGAAAGTCTGTCAGACATGGTAGGCCTGTAGGCCAGAGCAGGATGCCCCAACCTTGCAGAGGAACTCTGGGTTACTGTCCAGGCAGCCTGAGGTCCTTGTCATTAGGTAACATTTTACCCTTCCGGTGTCTTTGATGGAGTTGAAGACTAGATAGTTATAGTTTTCTTTAGTTTTGATAAAAGATAAATTAGGCATAAAACTTTGGATTCGCAAAGATAAGATAGACAATAGAGTATTTTCTCTAATTTTGCCAAATACAAATAGATCAGAAATTGTAACTGTAATGCTTGCTTGGTAACTGTTTTGTTGTATATAATCTTACTATGTTAAAATTAAAACCTCCCTTTTTAGTTAGACAAAAGGGGAAATTCTGTGGGATAATCCTCTTGAATGCCGTAAAGATTGGTCACTCGTGTTAGTTTAATAAATCACTGATTGGCCGGTTTTTTTTTTTTTGTTTTGCTTTGTTATTATAAAAAAAAAATTCATTAGAGCCAGGTGGTGGTGGCATACACCTTTAATCCCAGTACTCAGGAGCAGAGGTAGGTGGATCTCTGTGAGTTCGAGGCCAGCCTGGTGTACAGAGTGCATTCTAGGACAGGCTCCAAAGCTACACAGAGGAACCTAATCTCAAAAAACCAAACAAGAACAACGACACTGACAACACCTTGATTAAACTGTTACCATGTCGGAACACAGTATTTGGAGTACAGACATGTGTTTCCTGGCCAAGGCCACTCAGGGTTGTCTTTCAGTGACCATCTCTTATTCACTTTGAGGTGAGCACTGTAGTTTTGTGTCTATAACAGACGCTCCTTACGGGATTATTGTGTCTGTGTGCAGAGCTGAATTCCTAACACTTAAGGAAGCACAGTTACAGATCGGGAAGAGGGCAGAGAAGTCAGACTTTGACCTGTTTAAGCTGTGTGTTGGGTGTCTGCAGGCTCAAGTGAAAGGCCCACGCTTTCCTAGCAAGAACAGCCCTTGTATCTGTCACAGCAGGGCTAATATGGGGAGGAGATGGGAGCTCTCAGCACCGTGACTGACACCTGTCACGTGCACTTGTGGGACTGTGGCTGAAACACAAGACTGTTGGCACCAAAATGGAATCTTACCACTCCTTGGAGAAAGAATTAAAAACCAGGCATGCTGCCGAAATTAACCGTGGAGAGGGTATAAAATAGATCCTCTGATTAAATTAATGGAGTCCAATTTCATTGACCTTTGACATGAAGGAGCATGACTTCCTGCAAATCAGTTCACATTTCTTGGCACATACGTGTGTGCGTGTGTGTGCACATGTGTGTGAGTGTGCAGTGTGTGTGGACAGATGTATATACACTGTGTCTTCTTCAGCTGTCCTCTGCCTTATTGTTTGAGGCAAGGTCTCTCACTGAACCTGGAGTCTGTCTGGATAGAATCCCTGGCTAACGAGCCCCAGAACCTTCCGTCTCTGACACCCCAGCGCTGGGATTACATGCAAGCACAGCTGTTCCCAGCTTTTGATTACATTGTTCGAAATTGAATTCGGGTCTTCATATTTGTACAGCCTGAGCCCTATAAAACTGTAAAACTACCCTAGTGCTCTGTTCCCTTCTAGTTCCAGGCTTCTTATTCAGAACGGTTAAGAGCACAGAAAGCCGTGCTCCCCTGGGGTCTGCAGGCTCATTTCCACCATTCTGTGTGAGAATCAAAGTAAAGGTTCCCTTAGGAAATTGTAGGGTTTGAGGTTCCTGGAAGAAACATTCACCAGAGCTGCAGAGTTGGGTGTGGAAGGTGGGTTTGGGTTTCTGAAGGGGCAGAACTGAGAAACGTGCCCCCGGATTCTCAGAACAGCTCCATCTCCCGTCAGAATCGTGGGACACTCTGTGGAGAGCCTTTGTGTAGCATAAAGAAGGAACTTCTGGGGTCCAAGGCCGGGCACTAAAGAAGGACCTAACTTCCTTTGGTATGCAGTTAGCTTATAACCATTTCTACTGTGAGCTGTATCTTTGCTATATTTTAGCAAAGTAAAAACATTTTCATGTCTTTCAAAGAGAAGTATTTTGGGATTTTTACTCCAAAAGATCTGAATTTAACTTCTTTCTCCCCTCAGAGCATATGGTTACCAATATCCTTTATTGTTTTGAATGCAAAAAAGGAAATTAAGTTGGTGTGGTTGGTGTCCTAGAGGGGTTTCTGGTGGCTGTGTGTGGTTGGTGTGCTGCCAAGCAGTGACAGTCCGCGGCTGGTTTCGCCGTCTGTAGCCGACACTTAGGCAGGAATTATGTGGGGTACAGATCCCGAGAAGAGCCGGACAGTCCAGTCTAATGTCCACCGCAGCCGTCAGGATCTGTGGAAAAGGAAACAATGCTATCCAGGCGGTGCCATCCTCCACCCTGCTGCCCACCCTGCTGCCCACCTCCCAGATCACACATTGTATGTGCCGGTCTGCTGCTGGAGAATAAGATAGGCACAAGAGGGGGCTGGAGAGATGGCTCAGTGGTTAAGAGCATTGACTGCTCTTCCAAAGGTCCTGAGTTCAATTCCCGGCAACCACATGGTGGCTCACAACCATCTGTAAAGAGGTCTGGTGCCCTCTTCCGGCCTGCAGGCATACACACAGACAGAATATTGTATACATAATAAATAAATAAATAAATAAAATAAATATTAAAAAAAAAAAAAGAAAGGCACAAGAGCAGAGGTTGAAAGGTGGGGAAGGAAGGACCTCGGGATTCTGTTTACATGGCTGGGCGTATTGATCTTTTTGGTGTGTATACAAGGAAATCTAATCAGATGGCACTTGAGAAGCCTGGGAAAGAAGACCGTCTTCAGGGGGGAGCAGGCCTGTTGGTGTGTGCAGGACTACCGCGAAGGAATTCTGTAGTAAGAAAGAGAGTGGGGGTCTAACCCTGATTCTCGCTGTGAGGAGAAATCGGTGGCCAAGAACAGGGTTGGCACTAAGGAGCCTGTGGTCTTGATGTAAGTCACGAACACAAAAGGACAGAAGCTTCAGTCCGTGGATCTTATTCTAGCGCCTTCACAGGCGCTTGGGATTTGTTGTCGTTGGAACTTTCTGGAGCTTTGTAAGGAATGTGCAAATTCCATGGAGAACTTGTTAAATTTTAGTGTCCATAGCCAGGCTTGGTGGCCTACATCTATACTCTTAGGGTAATAGAATCTGGGGTAAAAATGCCATGGGTTTGAGGTCAACCTGGGCTACCTACTGAGTACAAGCACAACAGACAATTTAGTGACACCCTGTCTCAAAAATAAAAAAAAACACAAAAAAGTAAATATAAATAAATAAAGTGTTGCTAGTAGCATGTTTTTCTTATGATTGAAATTAATAGCTGAACATATCAAAACCCTGTCTTAAAAAACAAAATTTTAAGAATTTGTTAACCTGTGAAATGAGCCACCTGTGTATTAGTGAACCCCTGCGGCAGTGAATAATGGCTGAAAGCAGACAGAAAAATTGCCTTAAAGATAGGGATGTTCCTGAGCAGACACGATTTGACTGTAACTGGACTGAAAAATAATAAAACTCCAAGAGAGAGAGAAAAAAAAAAGAAATTAATAGCTGAGAAATCAGATTTAAAAATCAGCACCTCCAATGTTTTGGTCTTGTGGAATTATTCTAAATGGTAGATAAGCTGCCATATTTAAGTCAAAATGCGTGTCTGACATGTATTGTTAGTTGTTATTTTTACAAATGCTATTATTCTTGGTCATTGTTCAGGTCTGTTCCATTGGTTGTAAGAAATGAATTGAGGAGGAAAATTCCACTCTCCAGCTCTGGGGTGGGGTGGAGGAGGAGATGGAGGGAACAGAGCCAGGGCGCACTCCCCACCTATCTAGCGCGTCCCCAGACATGGCACGGTGCTGTGTGTCTCACTTTGTCGTTTCCTGTGGACCCACAGCCTAAAATAGAAATCTCGACAACTTTTTTTTTTTCCCACCAAGAATCACTGTACCAATTCAGGCTTGTGTGACCTTAGGATGTTACATTTTGAGAGTAAATTATCTGGTACCCTTTGCCCAACTTCTTGTGGAAATAGAATCTCACCAAGAATCTAGAAGACTCGTTATAAACACAGTTACTGAAATAGCCATCCTAGCAAACCGTCAGAAATGATACATGACAGCTTCGTCTAAGTGTAACCTCAAGAAAAACCCCAGACTGTGTGGCTTGTTCTGTAGAGAGGAAAGCCAATTGTAATTTTTCCAGTGCTAAGCAAGCCTCAGAGAGGAGCTTAAGAAATGAAGTCTCTAAGAGCAGCTACCTGGAAAGCTCAGACACATTCCTGCCCTTGCCCCGCTCAGCACCCTTTCCTGGCCCCTGTCTGCTTCCTTTACCTCGCTGGCTGCTGAGAGAGATCCTGCATCCTTGGAGAAACAGAAGTGCCAAATTTACCTAAAAATGACAACCACAGGAGGCTGCGCCCGGAGAGGATGTGTGTGTTTGTACAACTCCTGTGAGAATCATAGGCCCAGATGCCCAAACACAAAAGCTAAGGACTGCCTCAGTAAAACATCCAGATACAAACACAGGCGTACGCACACGTGTGCGTACGCACACATATACATGCACACACACGTGCGCACACACGCATACACACACGCGCACACATACACGCGCGCGCGCACACACACACACATGCACACACACCCCGTACCTTTCCAGACTCTCCAGGCTGTCCCTGGCCTGGCTTCATTGCTAAACTCTGCTGTGGTCTCAGAAGGAAAGAATGGACTCGGCAGCTGTAAAAGATGGACCTATCGGGAACTTGTTAGCGGTAAACTTTCTTTGGTGGCTTTACCCTGCTCATTTTCTCTATCGAGGGCTTGGATAGCCAGTTCTGAGCTCATTTTCTCTAACCAACAAGCTCTTGGATAGCCAGTTCTGAGCAGGGATCACTTCCAGAGATTCTTATGAGCCAGAAAGAGGAGAAAGGGTGTACGAGGAAGAAACCTGCTTTTGAGTAAAGCTGTCACTTCCCTGCGGCTCAGAAACACTTGGTACATACAGGACAGGCAGGGGCCACACATCTTCAGCCAGCAGACTCCAGGTGGACCAGTCTCTGCAGGATACTAGCCCTCTGGGTTTTACTGAAGAGGCCCTGGCTGGACCAAAGGTTCTCCCCAGTGAAGAGCTCTCATTCAAATGCAAATTTTAAGAGAGAAATCCTTTGAGGGAAGAAACAGATTAAAGGGAGTGAAAACTACATGAAAGGGGCTAGGGAAAATAAGGAAGGGGGAGATGCCAGAGGGATTATGTGGTTTAGTTCAACGTCTTTTCTCAGCTTTGACTAAAGCCTGCAAGCCTGCATGGAGGATAATGTGGACCCTTTGTGTTCTCACAGGGGGCTTGTTAACCTTAGCTCCAGCCAGTCCCGTCCACAAAGCCGAAGCTCCTGCTTTGAACCCGCGTGGGGGGGGGCATGGCAGAGGCAGGGTCCCCCTTAATCTCTGACCCCCCTGGAGCTGGCATTCCTGCACTCTAATTTGTTTTCTGGGACAGAGGACAGTGAGCATGTGAGCAAATTCTTCGGTGTGTATGAGAGATCTTTGATCCACCCTAGAGGCGCAGTAATCTTGGCATCCTTGTTCTTCAGGGACAAGGCAACTGTGAGATAGTTTGTGGGCTCATTGTGCCCCTCAGATTATATAAAGCAGGTAAATGTGAACTCACATTATCACAGTGTGTAGGTTAATCGGGACAAATGGAAACGTTTACAGCTAACAATGCTAGGCCCTGTTCTGTTTATTATCTCACTTACTCCCTTCACTGTTTCCACAAAGTAGATATTATTCCCCTTTAAATGAGCAAAATGGATGTGCAGAGAAATGAAGGAAGCTGTTTCCACTTCCGAAGCTGCGGGTGCCAGAATGGGGTGTTGAAACCCACATGCCCTGGCTCCAAAGCCAGGCTCTTGGTGTCTTCACAGAAAGGAACACTGGGCTGTAGACGGTTGCTCTTAGACATTCACCTCTCCTTTCCTGTTTCAGGTGTCTGACAGGAAGCAGCAACGGGAATTTCCTGCTTACGCTGAGACCGTTTTTAAAGCGGGCCGTTTTGGTCATCAGTTATGTAAGTATATAATGTATACTTGGAATACAGCTAGTAAGAGTGTTTCCACTTAGTCCCAACTCAGAGGCTCCAGATTGCTTAATAAACTCACTATCAACACGTCTCTCAAGGAAGGTTTGTAGTTACTTTCGAGCAAAGGTGTGTGTGGAAGCATACACGGGAACCTGATGGCATAGCATGAACAACACAGGGTTTTAAAGTTCCTTTCAAAGTGTTTTCAAAGTGGCCTGAATGTATCTGTTGTCTACTGCTGGACACAGTATCCAGGCCCGGTATCCAGAGACATAGATACAGCTCCCTGATGCTTGTCCAGGCCCAGTTGAATGGTTCCCGTGCCATGATTTGGGGCCAGGGTTACCCAGGCAAGCTTACCTAACAGCTGTAAGAGGAGGGAACAGCTGACTTCACTTCTCCATAGAGGATCAGAACACTTGTACAAAGACGGAAGAGACGTGGGTGGATATTTCATCTGGTCTTCTCCTTCCTCCAAGGTGACGGTCATTTTGTATTTCCGCCTGTGGATAATGGGAGGAACTATGCCCCTCTTCTCGGAGCAGGACAACCCCGCTTCGTTTTCACCTCACCTCCTTACAAGGTCAGTGGATATCGCTTACGGAAACTTTATTTGGTACTTAGCAGTTTGGTTGGACATTTTTACTGCCCTAAATCATTTGTACAAAATAACTGGTTTCACTGCAATGAGTTCATACATATTGGGCCCTGTCCAATAATATTAAATCACAGGCCAGCTATGCATTTCGAGGAGAATAATGACCATGAACTAGCCAGTGTGAGGATAGGAAGGGAAACACTATTCATCTCTTTGGAATTCTTTTCAACCTGTGTGACCGTCAGGGCAGCAGGGTTGTGGCCATGAGTCTCACTGACATGTATTTGTTTATTCGACAAGTATTTTATTAGCTGCCCATTGTCTGTAATATACATACCTGCTGGGTGACCTTTAACACAAGCATCGCAGAGCAGAGCACATAGACGTGGGCAGAGATGGGCTACACGGCTCGTCCTAAAATACTGGGAGTCGCAGAACAACAAACGGACAGGAGCAATATCTGCAAAGATGGTGCTGATGGTGCCTCACACAACCTCAGAAGTCCTAGAGATGCTGAGTTAGGAGGCAGTGCTGATGGATGTTCCTGTTCACCGGGAAGACTGCTGTGTCGTACTGTTAAAGCTTTAAGATACCATCACATTGGCCAATTTTAATAGCTTGAGACCATACTCTCCATAGTGTTTTAAACATTAAGATGTCATGTTCAACTGTTTTCATAGTCATCTGTGCTATAAATATCTTATAATGTTGTATCATTTTAATGATAAATTCATGGTCATAATCTTTACTATTTTGGTGTATATATTTTTGTAATATATTATAAAACATGGTAATTTTTTTCAGATGGGTCTCACTATATTGGTTGACCCTGAGCTCTAGATTCTCCTGCCTCAACCTCCTAAGAGCTAGGATGACAAACAAGTGACACCAACTTGACTTAGGATAAATCTTAGACTGAACATGATGTATAACTGACTTATAGTTGGGCTTATTTGTATTTCTCAGAGATAACAGGATTTTGACCTTAGTTTTATGTAAAGCAGCAATCTTTGTCCTATCTGTTTAGTGCACATGTTTTAATTAACATACTTCATTACTTGTTTTTTAATTACATGTTTTAATTAACATACTTCATTACTTGTTTTTTGCCTGTATGGTTTTTCTTTTGTTTTGTGAGATCTTCTTTTCAGTTTTGAATTTTTACTTGTGTATTTTATCTCTTGGTGCTGAGGATCAGCTTGGCACGAGTCATGGTTCTTCTGAAACACACAGCCTGCCCCTCTTTTCTCATGTAGACTTTTAATTTTAACATTCAAAAAAGGTATCTGCCCATCTAACTGGCATTTTTATAATAAATACTCTGTCAAAATTGCTTTCATTACTTTGACACCTGTTTCTGTTCATGATCTTGAATACTGCTTCCTAAATCTCTGATGTTAGCTTGCCTCTTAAGCAGTATAAGAACTTTGTAATGTTGTTAGTATTGTTACATTTTCAAAATGCCATCCAGTCTGTTGTAGGGAGGCCACTTGTTTCATTCCCAGCTGCTCAGCCCCGAAATAATCACACAGAAGCTGTATTAATTAAATCACTGCTTGGCCCATTAACTCGAGCTTTTTATTGGCTAACTCTTACGTATTAATTTAACCCATTTCTATTAATCTGTGTATCTCCACGAGGCTGTGACTTACTGACCTGTGACAGTTCTGGCATCTGTCTCTGGTGGGGCTCCATGGCTTCTCTCTGACTCTGCCTCCTTTCTCCCAGCATGCTGTTTAGTTTTCCCCATCTACCTAAGTTCTGCCCTATCAACAGGCCAAGGCAGTTTCTTTGTTCACCAGTGATATTCACAGCATGCAGAGGGGAATCCCACATCACCGATCTTCAGGTTGCCATCTCAAATTCAGCTCTCTGGTAATGTTGCCTGTCCTGATCCATCTCTCACTGGCATTCAGTCTCCCGGTTCTTTGTCTGGGTATTTCCAGATGTGACAGTTCATGGAGGAAGAGTTCTGGTCCGCGGCTTCTTCAACAGCTATTTTCCACCTCTGAGAGAAAACAGGGCATCAGGTCCTGTTTCTGCTTGGTGGATCCCACTGTCTTAGAATCATTATTGGCATGAAGAAACACCACGACCACAGCAGCTTTTATAAAGGAAAACATTTAACTGGGGTTTGCTTACAGGTTCAGAGGTTTAGTCTACTGTTGTTGTAGGAAGCATGGTGGCATGCAGGCAGACCTGGTGCTGGAGAAGGAGCTAAGAGTTCTACATCTGGATGGGCAGACAGCAGGAAGCAAGAGTGAGCCACTGGCCCAGTTTGAGCTTCTGAAGCCTCAAAGCCTACCTCCAGGGACACACATCCACTCCCTGGTGACTAAGCATTCAAATCTAGGGGTCTGTGGAGGCCATTCTTACTCAAACCAACCGCCATACCCACCCTTCAGCTTTGGGATGATGCCCTTTAATGTTGGGATGATTTCTCTTCAGTTTTAGGGTGGTGATGTTTGTCTTTGGGGTATTTCCTACCAAGCTTTCTGTCTATGAACTGAGGCAACCACTCTCAGCTTCACAGTTAGATGTAGCCTACTCCAAGAGTTAAGCAAGAATAAAGAGATGAAACATATACTTCTTGCTGTTGTTTTGTTTGTCTTTTCCTTAAATTCTTTAAGGGAATTTTTCATTTATGCTTTAAGGGCCTCTATCATTTTTATAAAGTTATTTTTACGGTCATTTTCTTGTGCCTCAGCTCTGTTGGAATGTTCAGGTCGTGATGCCGTATGACCGCTGGGTTCCGGTTGTGCTGTATTTCCTGTTCCGTATGACCGCTGGGTTCCGGTTGTGCTGTATTATTTCCTGTTCCGCTGTTGTGTTCTTACCCTGGCGTTTAGGCATCTGGATTTGGGGTGATTATTAGTCTAGGTGTTGCTTGCTGCATATATCATGGTTGGATGGGTGTTTTGTTCCTTTGTTTTCTCTTTCCTCTCTAGTCTTCTGGCCAAGGGTTCTGGTGACTGGCGAGTCTTGAGGTCCAGTAGGGTGTCTCCATTGTGGTTTGGGGGCCTTGGGTCCCTAGATCCAGCCTGGCCTCTGATAAAGCTGAAGTCTTTGCCCGAAGATGTAGACCAGAATATGGAGCCCGGGGGAGGGGTGCTGTTCTTCTGACGGTGTGGACTGTATCTGGGCCTCTGGGGTCTGCTGGAGTCTGAGGAAGGGTTGGCTCAGGAAGGGTGATAAGGTGGGGAGAGTATTGGGGATCAGAATCCAGGGGATAGCAGCAGTTCAGCTGGTAGGAGGGTCACTCATCTGCTCATGGACTGGTGAGGTCTGCACCAGAGCAAAACAAATATTCCTAAGGGATTTTCAAAGACTTTCAAAGAGCACCTAAGCCAAGATGGAGAGATGAACAGGCACTAATGTGAGTCGGAGAGCGGACATGCTGCTTGGGCTCGCCAGCCGAGGATGTCCTTACATCCTATGCCTCCAGGAAACCCCAGCATCTGCCTGGTTCAGGATCCTCGATCTCTGATCATGGCCTTCCTAGCTGTACCATCCCAGCCACCAAACTGGTGAGGTTATGTTTCTCTTCTGGCTGGTGGCTAATGACAACATCTGTGGTGGAATCCCTGGCAAACTTAGGGCTTTGGTCAAAAGTTGCCAGGTCTCGCCAGTTACAAAGCACAGATCATTTTTCAGTGAGGTCCGATAGTGCATCCCCCAGCACTGTTTTCCGTCTAACGCAGGAAAGACCGGCATATCTCAGTAACCGTACCTTTACCTCTCCTTCCTTCTTTCAGAGTTTTAAAGCAGGTCTCACTCTGTCGCCCAGGATAGATTCAAGCCCGTAACAATCCTTCTGCCTCAGTCTCCCTTGTACTGGATTACAAGCATGCACCACCACGCCTAGGTATATTCTTCTTTATCTCAAAGACTGTGCTCCTGTTCTCAGGTTTCCTGGGGGTGTTGCAGGGACAGGTGACACCAGGGGGCCACGCTTCTCTAAGGAGACCTGTTCCTTCCTCTACCACACCACCGGGGAGCACACACACCGTTCCTGGTGCCTTGAAGCTTCTCCAGCGAACTTCCTCGGTTTGTTTCCTGCTTTTGCTAAGCTGGCTCCTGATCACCTGACTCAGCTGTGCTCTGTCTGCCTCTGTGAAGCCTGTCTCTACTGGCTCTGTCTGCCTGCCTCACTGAAGAATCTCTCGGCATTCGTCTGCTGGGACTGACAGAGGACTGACAGAAGAGTGTGCTTCATACTGTGTGACTGGAGTCACAGACACGAGCCCCTCCCAGTTCTTCAGGCTGGAAGTCCCAAATCAAGGTGCTGTCAGAGTGGAGTGTGGTGGGACTGAGATGCCTGTTCCTGCCTTGCAGACAGACGCTTACTCGCTCTGTCACTCTTTCCAAGTTCCAAGTTCCCGTGTGTGCACCTGTACAGTGGTGGCCTGAGGGACCTTCAGGTGTCTTTCTTCAGGTGCTGTCTAACTTGTTTTCTTGAGGCAAGGCCTCTCACTGGCTTGTTTTGGACCCAGTAGGCTAGGCTAGGCTGACTGGCAAGCAACCCCCAAGAGTCTACCTGTCTCTGTCTCTCTGGCACTAGGATTACAAGTGTGCCACCCACCTGCCCCTCCCCCACTGCCCCCCAGTCTCTGAGGATCTGACACAGGTCTTCCTGCTTGCATGGCCAGTGTTTTACTGGCTCTCTCTCTCCCCAGCCCTGATGTCGATTTTTTTCAAGGAACCACTCCTGATGAATTAAGAGTTCCTCCCATGTGAGTTACTTTTTGTGACTTTGAGACCAAAAATCCTGACAGAAACAGCTTAAGGGAAGAAAGGGTTATCTCGGCTCACACTTTCAGAGGAAGACTTGGTGGGACAGCTTAATCCGTAGCTCTGGGAGCAAGTGGTAGCTAACTATTCTAGGGAGCATAGGGAGCAGAGGAAGAGACCAGAAATCCGGCCAGGCTGTGTCCCACCTCTTCGGGATTCCACAACTTCCTAAAACAGCACTGGTGGCTAGGAACCAAGCATGCAAATGTGAGAGACTGTGGCCCTGTGACCTCACGTGACCTCGCCCTCCAGTAAGCTTGTCTCCAGTAGCTGCTCTAGAAAGCAAGGCTTGCTTCCAGGTTCTCCTGGCCTGGTTCAGTCCAAAGCCACTTCCTGTACCAGATTTGTAAACTTTGTATGACTTTCACAATTATCTTTGCTTCCATCTCAGAAGCATTTTCTCTTTTAAGGCAGGTATAAAAGCTCCTCCCTCTTGAGAGGAGACTGTCCAGTTTCTTTCCACTGTGGTGACTGTAGCTACTTAATGCATGTTGTCTTTGAAAAATCCCCGTGGCTCTGTCGATGATGTGTGTCCCGTGGATTCAGGTGATCCCTACTTAACTGAGACAAAAGTCACCATGGTGATGAGGAAAATAAAGGGAAACCTGTCTAAGGTCTAAGAACATGATAGAAGTAGCCAGGGAGATACTGGCGCTGACCCAGGCCCTGGTTCATGGAACCTTACGTCATTGCTACTGACTCTACTACAGCTGTCATCTTAGACCCCTAGTGTAGGGAAACCTGATAGGTGTGGTTTCCTTCTCCTTGTGTAGGATTCTAATTTGCTTCTCTGTTCTTGGGATAAAACACCTTTACCAAAAGCAACCTTGGAGGGATGATCTACTTCATCTTATAGTTTACAGTCCATCACTGAGGGAAGCCAAGGCAGGAACTCGAGGCAGGAAGTAGATGCATGTATCTTAGAGGCTTGCTGCTGAGTGGCTCGCTTCCCCTGACTTGCTCACCTTACTTTCTTATACAGCCCAGACCGGCTTTTTCAGAGATGGGGTGTGTACAGTGGACTGTAGGGGTTCCCCTACATCAATCAAGAAAATGCTCCACAGACATGCTGATGTCAGCTCAGTGCAGGCAATTTGCTCAGTCTTCAGTGAGCCCATCCTCACTGTGGTCGCGTGGTCTGCCACCTGTGTTCCCGATGCCAGCTTCCCTCTGTGTGTCTCTCTCCACAGAAGCCCAGCCTCCCCTGTGCGTCGTCTGTGTTTATCCTTCCCAGTCCTGCAATACCCTCTCCTCCACTCTTCCACCTCTCCCTCTTCGGTGGGACCTTTCTTGAGGCTTCCTGATTTTGAGGGCTACCCCGTTGTTTTCAGATACACTTTATTGTGGACCATTTGCCCATTTCTGCTTACTGTACAGATGGGAATTTTTTTGCTTTTGTTATTTATTTGTTTGTTTATTTTGAGATGGGGAGTCTCACTGTGTAGCCCTGACTGGCCTGGAACTTGTCATGTAGACCAGTCTGGCTTCAAACTCATAGAGCTCTGCCTGTCTCTGCCTTCTAGTGCTGGGACTGAAGGCATCCATCATGTTCCCTTCTAAGAAGGGAATTCTTAAGGACTGAGAACCAGTCTTAAGTTCCTTGAAATCACTTAAATGCGCACCTACAGAAAAGCCCATCACTGGAACTGCAATAGCATCTTCGGTTTCCTCTTTGAGGCTTAAGGAGATTTGCAGATGTTGGCTCCTGGTGTTAGGGTCTCCTGCTTCCCTGGATGGACCCTTGTTCTCCCATCAGGAAAAGATGATCGGGGAAGCCTTGACATTCCTGTCTCCTGTCTATGCCGATCACTTGAGTAGGACAAGAACCTTTTATGCTAATATCTTCACAGACTCTCTTAAAAGGCATTTGTTCCTGAACTTAACCAAAAACTTGGGACAAAGGAAGAGATCCGTATTGTAGACACACAGCACAAATGGCTTAGGTTGCCATCCTACACAGAATCTTTTAGCAGCTTTTCCCTGAGGAACTTTAATTGGCTTTATTTTTTGTTTTTTCTTTTCTTTTTGGGGGGCTGGAGGGATGAGGATACAGGATCCCACTGTGTATCTTTGACTGACCTGCAACTCATAGTAATTCACCTGCCTCAGCCTCAAGAGTGCTGGGAGTTAAGGCCCCCAAGCCCTAGCGGTCCCCTGGCTTTTTTATTTACGTATCTATTTACTGACTCCTGCCTCAGTTCTTTTCATATCTCCCCTTCTGTTCCTCTTCCTAACACATTCTAGATAGTTTATTATACAGCCCCCAGATGTGCATATATAAGCAATTATCTCCAAATCTGTCTGCCTTTCACCAAGGTGAGCCTGGGCTGTGCTGACCTGAGAGCAAACCTGAAATCCCAAGACTCCCCAAGAACTGTGATTTTGCACTCCATGGGGAGGCTGTGTGGGTCCTGCTGCCTTTGCAGTGCTGGCTCTGGATTGTGAGTGGCTTGCCTTTTGTAGCTGTGCCAAGTGGAACAGCTCTGTCAGGGTGGCGGAAGAAGAGGAAGCAGTGGGGCTCACACCTCTTACTCGGAAGCTCTGCACGGAGATAAGGTGATAAGCTCCCTTCCTGGAGGATATACCCAGTTTAGGCCTCTGTGGAGGGGCTCAGTTTGTGTTGTTGATAACCACCAGCATCCAGTCTCTCTCCCTCTCCTTGTCCCTCGCTAATGTCGCGCTGTTTGGAAATGTGTTGTAGATAGACTATCAATACATGCGTCATTATTTCTGTCTTTCACTCCTACACGTCTGTGATACCTGCCACCCCAGTAGCTGGCGGTTCTGTAACAGTGTCCAGTATTCACTGTGCCACACTGCTCCTGTCAGCTTCCACAACCGCGTGAGGGCTGGAAATAGTGTTTCCAGTTTGCCTTGCGAAAATGCCTATCAGATATGAATACCTATCAGACATGCCTGGTAGGGCCCATGATGCTGTGTGCTTTTAAAATGATGATGGGTAACGGTAACACCATTAAAAGAATTGTTTTATTCAGGTTGAGGTCTACCTTTCTTAGAAACAAATTCTTCCCTGACATTTTAGTTAGTAAATATTCTCAGTTGCGTGAACCACAAGAACAGAACCCTTCAGCCTGCTAGGATCCTCACAGACCCTCATCCACTTTGTTAGCCCACAGTATACATTGTTGAGTCTAGGTCTCCGCTGCCCAGGCTCAGACACACGCTCCTTCCTATTGAAATTTAGTATTAAAACGCCATCATTCAATCGTACAATCCATGGCCATCTTCTTGCCACCAGTGTATTGTTAACACCCTGGTGGAGAGTCAGGCCAGACCTAATCATCTCCAGCAGCTAAGGCACACACAGGGAATGAATTAATATTGACTGAATTCACGAGAAGAGTTCTTTTTTTTTTAATTTATTTATTTATTAAAGATTTCTGTCTCTTCCCCGCCACTGCCTCCCATTTCCCTCCCCCTCCCCAAATCAAGTCCCCCTCCCTCCTCAGCCTGAAGAGCAATCAGGGTTCCCTGCCCTGTGGGAAGTCCAAGAAACCCCCAATGAGAAGAGTTCCTGTCAACCTAGAAAGACAGTGTAGGAGAGGCTCTCTTAGGTTGTTCCTGCAGAAGGTTCTAGAGATGACACCGAGCAGGTTATCTGCATAGCCTTGTCCTTCCTGGACATAGTGTCCTGGGGAAATCTACTGAAGCAAGATTGGAACTCTTAGGGACTGAAAGGTTAGCAGTAAGCAGTTGCTGCAGAGGGGCAGAAAAGATCACCAAAACCCACAACCCTAAACCCCAAACCTTGTGGGTCCAGGTAAGCCCAACAGGGCCAAATGCCCAATGATTAGATGTTATTACTATCTAATGTTAACAGTTCATGGTGGTACAGTCACGACAAAGCCAACCCCGACTGGGGTTCAGTGATTCAATTGGAGGGAGGTTGTTTAACGGGGAGATGAAGTTCTGTAGGTGATGAGGAGGATGGTTCCAGCAGCAGCGTTCTTTATGTAAAACAGGCAAGAACTGATGTTTGTGGTTTGGTTTTGTCCCTATGTCCCAGCCATAGGCCTCTGTCTAGACAAGGAGAGTGGTGGGTTCATCCTCTGTCCTAACCAGAAATGTTCACTCAGAGGCAAAGGCACAATTCTTGTGGGATTCTGCTTTTAAATCGCAAATTTTTTTTTCCTCACAAAAACGAGCAATTAGGTTCCCAGAGCCACACAGTTTCAGTAGGGGGCAGTTTGGCAGGGACTCTTCCCCTAAGAAGCTTGTCCTTTTGTATATTTCTGTGATATCATCTTTCTGTCATTTTGTGGTTTTGACATGACCTCTCTCTCTCACTCCTAGCCCTGGCTGGCCTGGTGCTCACAGTAGGCTAGGTCCTGTTATACCAATCAGTGATCAGGACAATCCCTCATTGTTCTGCCCACAGACCAACCTGATCTAGGCAATCCCTCAGTTTAGGTTTCTCCTTGTCAGGTGACTCTAGACTGCATCAAGTTGGAAGTTAAGGCTAACCATGACAGTAATGCAGGCTGGTGTTAAAGTCACAGTGATCCTCCTGCCTCAGTTTCCCAAGTTCTGGGATTATAGAAAAGCGCCACCACTTCTGGCTATGAAACTCTCCTCCAGTTGTTCCTGGGTTCTTAATAAAAATGAATCATTAAATTGTTTACATTGAATTTCCAGTTCTCTGAGTTGCACATTCTGTTTGGTTGGCAAGATATTTTTGTGGATTCCTCCATTAATGGGATTTATAGTAGAAACTTGGTAAATAATTCATTTTGTTTTTGCTCTTGCTTTTTAAAAAAATGGGAACCCAGCAGAGCAGACACAGTGCACAGGCTATTTATTCCATTTTGGAATTTTAGCAGTTTGAACGTAATTCACAGAGAAGGAGTTAAAAAGAAATCTTGTAATTGTTGATCACAGTTAGCTCAAATAGCCCTCCCTAAAAGATAATTAGCTTTTGGAGTGATTCCAAATGGCTTCTTTGTTGCTCGTATTTGCAAAACATTTTTCTGCTGCTATGTCCGTATCTTGGAAAACGCTTAAAGAGTTTGCTAGCTACACGATCAGAATCCATACAAATTGGAAATCAGTGGCTTCTTCTCATCTGTGATTTACTCTGTTCTCATTAAGACTATAACTTAAAAAAAAAAGAATCTTAGTTTTCTTTTTTAGTTGGCACAACATTGCAGTTCTAGAAAACAAGCAAGGGAAGGGAACTTGCGGGGCAAAGCAAACATATGGACTTCAAACAAGAAACCCTACATAGAGTTAGCAAATAGCCTAGGGGCCAAATGTAGCTAGAATAAGATATCTATCACCTCCCCTCTGTTTAAGGTTTTCATCGTAAAAGATATCCGACACACAAAAGGAGAGACGGTGGCATGTGAACACCCACACTGTTGTCAGTGTGGGCATCCCAACCCTCAACCATCTGGCCCATTCTCCTCTCTTCCCTTCTGTGCCTGGTCAGTTATACTGAAGCAAATCCGAAATTGTGACTTTGATAAGCTCAACTGGTTTATTTCACATGGTGTCCTTCCATCTTGTAACACTATCATTTTAAAACTTAACGATGAGGTTCTGTATCCAGCTCTATCGCCCATTAATATCATAGTTTTTATTTAGTCTGGTACCACAGCCCATAGAATGGTGCTCCCCAAATTCAAGATGAGTCTTGCTGCCTCATTTAAAACCCTGTGGAGGTGTCCTTCAGACACACCGACCAGCACGACTCCTCTGGGATGAGAAATCATATCAAGTCACAGAGGATGACTCAGATATTCTAGTCTGACTTCTGTGCCCTCCCAAGAAGCCCTCCTGTGGGAGAGCTCTTCTTTGAGCCCCGAGATGACATTCATCTCACTTTTCCTGTCTTTCAGAGGGTATTGTTTGCATGGTTGTATTGTATAGTCCTTGGAGACAAGGTGTGACCTGTTTCTATTTAATTCCATATGGGTGTCATAAACAAACCAGGTTGCCCATCACTTACAGTGGTAAAAGCAGGTCTTATTTAGTAACTATTGACAATAAGGGCAAGATCTGAGTCCATTCTGATTTGTGTGAAGGTGTCATCTTTATCTGCTCGCTGGAAGTTACTAAGTTAGAGCCTGCTCACCCTCCCTCCTCCACACACACCCACTACACTGGAGACAGATGCCTTGGCCTTCCCTTGTTGGTTGAAGTTTAAAGCATGGCTCTTAGGTCCTGGAGAATGATAATTCTGGGTGTGTTTGCTTCTTTGTTTGTTTAATAAGGCATTTGTGTATGTGTGTGTGCACATGTGTGCATACATGTGTATGTGTGTGCACGTGTGTGTGTGTGTGTGCATGCCTGTGGATATAGGAATAAATGTGTTTGGAGGCCACAGGTCACCTTCTACATAAGAAACATTGTTCACCTCCATTGAGATGGGGGTCTCTCACTGGCCTAGAACTCGCTAAGTAGGTTTTGCTAGCTGCCCACAGAACTCTAGGGATTTTCCTGTTTCCACCTGTCCAGCATTGGTGTTACAGGAGCTTGTCACCATGCCTGGCTTTTTAAAGTAAATTCTGGGGATCCAGTTTGGGTCTTCATGCTTGTGTGCCAAGGACTCTGCCTGCTAAGCTATTTTTTTTCTCCAATTTTAAGGTACACTCAGACACAATCCTAAACCCCTTTATAAACAGTCAACATGGATGCTTAGAGAGGCTGTCAGGTGTTGACTAGAACAAAGAACAAATTCTCTGCTCAGCAGTCCAGTTACTCAGGCAAGCATTTTAATGGAGATTGATTGGGGTGTTCAGATCCTCTCAGCATGGGGCTTTTTGTAGCTAGAAGCCCTGTCACAGTTGCTAACCTCCTAGTGCAAAGGTTTGGACAGACCCTTTCTGTCCTGAGAGCCCCAGAAGTTTTCTAGAACCTTGGATGCTGCCTAATGACTGTGCAGGCTCAGTGAATTTGGGTGAACTCACCTTCCTCTAACCCCAAAGAAGACACCTTAGAGCCTTGTCCTGGGCAGGAAGTGGGGATAAGAACCCACCCATTTTTTTTGATCCTACTGCATGTACTGGCTTTGGGGGAGCCTAGGCAGTTTGGATGCTCACCTTACTAAACCTGGATGGAGGTGGGCGGTCATTGGACTTCCCACAGGTCAGGGAACCCTGATTGCTCTTCGAGCTGATGAGGGAGAGGAACCTGATCGGGGGGAGGGGGAGGGAAATGGGAGTCAGTGGCGGGGAGGAGGCAGAAATCCTTAATAAATAAAATTAAAAAAAAAAAGAACCCACCCATTGTCTTCCTGCCCCCATGTCCCCTACCCTACCAACTGTGAATAAGAGATTTAATCACCCTGCTACCAATACTTTACTTTCTAAAACAGTGTGATCTGGATCAATCTGCTATCAAGATGTATTGTAAGATTCTGGACAATAACTAGATGAGACATTCTAGGAGGCAGGGTTTCCCACAAAGCAACTATGTTTGCCACTTGCCTTCATCAGGGTTTCCTTCATGGCATTTACCCTATGTTTTATGCCTTTACTTGTGTGATAAATTTAATTAACTTCCAGAGGAACTATGCCTTATTTGCTTTCTGTTGAAGTCAGCACCCAACACGGTGGCTAGAAACTGTGAGATAAGTTCCCAGGTGATTAATTTAACAGTTTGGTGTCTTTCCCTCTCTTCCTCTACCACAAACAATGACAGAACAGACATGCTATTTCCTAAGACTGTGGTGAGCAGGTGTTTGCAAGATGTGGGACGTTGTATTTCACAGCTGTTCTCTTCATAGGTTCCTTACCTATTCCTACCTCCTGGCCTTCAATGTGTGGCTTCTGCTGGCACCCATCACCCTGTGCTACGACTGGCAAGTGGGCAGCATTCCTCTGGTGGAGACCGTATGGGATGTGAGGAACCTTGCTACCATCCTGCTGGCGGTGGTGATGGCCTTACTGAGCCTGCACTGCATGGCGGCCTTCAAGGTAATCTCTGAGAGCAAATGCACTCTCATGTTGAAAACAGAGCATCTCAGTCACTGCCACTTCTTTCTGTAGTGGGGGTCTGGGTCAAAAATCACATGTTACTTGCTCACAGAACTTTGTAAATTAAGTTTTCCCAATAGGTAATACATATTAAAAAGTCTTTAGCAGGATTAATAGACCATGCCCGTCTTAATTTTATCATATGTTTATTTAAAGGATTTGTTTTTATTTATGTGTATACGTATGTGTCTCTATGTGGGCATGCCACGTGTGTATATGTATGTGTCTCTATGTGGGCATGCCACGTGTGTATAGATGCCTGTGGTGGCCAGAAAAAGGTGTCAGATCCCCTGGAGCTGGAGTTACAGGCAGTTGTGAGCTAGCTGACAGGGTGCTGGGAACCAACAGAATAACATTTTTTTCTTAGCCACTGAGCCATATTTCCAGCTCTGTATAATTTCTTTGATTATGTCTAGATACTTTGTAAAAATAAAATTTTCCTCCTGGTATGGTTGGCTAGTATTTGAAGGAATTTATTTGATATAATGTCATAATAAATGAAATCTTAATAAATAATATACTTACAAATGTTTAAGGTATGATTGAGACTCCATATCCACTTCATTATATTAAATTTGATGGTTTCTTCTCCAGTCAGAAAAAAATACAAAACTAAACGAAATTATTGAGCTCAATCATTTAAAGGATAGAAAAGGTAGAAGAAACTAGAAAATATTGATTGATGGGAAATTGCCACTACCTTGACGAAATACTTCTCACCTGGGCTATTCTCATCCTCCCAGACTTGGTGATAAAAATTCACAAGTCTCCTGGCTGGAAGTAGCTGACTGAATTGTGGAGAAAAGCAATAACAGCTAGAATTTTTGTTTGTTCAGTGTTTTGAGACTGAGACTCCTGTAGCTCAGGCTGACCTTGAACTCCATTTGTGTCTGCAGATGACCTTGAGCTCCTGATCCCCCGCCTCCGCAGTCCTAAATCCTGGGATTACAGGCACGTGTTAACCGCCTGGCCGGCAGTTAGGATTTAAGGAGGAGGTTGTGTAAGGGAGGAAGCTGCAGATTGCTGCCCCAAAGCCTCTCCCAGTCTTACGATGACAGCTAGGCCATTATATGTGGATGTGAAACTCTGTGGAGCATGAGACTTGTTTGGGGCAAGTCTGAAAGAATTCTTTCCACGCAGCGGAGGGCAGACATTCACTAGTGGGAGTTATCTCTATATAATTTTTGTTCAAATCATTGGCTGCCACAAAACCAGCCAGGCACAGCAGAGATACCCAGAGATCCACACAGAAACCAAAACCAAAACAAAGAAACAATAGCAACAGTTTTAAAATCCTGACCAAAACTCTCAGTATTCTCAAAAAATACAGGACTGGGAGATGACTCAGGTGTCACGGTGCCTTCAGTGAAAGTGTGAAGTCCAGAGCTTGGTTCCAGGGTGGATTTGGCATGCGCCTGTTGTATTGGCTCCAGGGAAGTGGAGACAGGAGGATCCCTGGGTTTGCTGGCCAGACATTCCATCCAGTCAGCCAGTGACATATGCTTCCTCTCTCTTCGGCATATTGTAGAACCTGCAACCGTTCCTTCCCGTGCACTGGCTGCCCTGTCTTATGTTCCCAGCGGAGGTTCTGTAGAGCTAATTCTATCTCCTGCTTCAGTGTTGGGTCTCCCTCGTTCTCCTCCTCCTCCTCCTCCTCCTCCTCCTCCTCCTCCTCACTGCTGCTCTCCCCATCTTCCCTTTCCTCCTCCTCTTCCTTCTCCTCTGTACTTGTATTCTCCAGGGAGACATTCAAGCTTCTGTGACAGAATGTGGAGAACAGTCTAGAATTTTTCATCGTTGGCTCAAGTTCTTTCTAACAACAAAATTTAAAGTGAAATCATTTTCTTAATAATAAAATTTAAAGTTATTAGTTTGCTCTCACACAGTGAGTTGGTTTCACTGAAGGTACGTCTGTACTGCAGAGAGGAAGACTAGGCCATTCATGAAGGAATTTACCGCAGGAGACTTGTGGGATAAACATGCCCTGGGGCTTCTCTTTATGACTTGTACAAACTTTACAACCTTAGGAAAGCACCCTGTGTTTAGGGAGCTTCTTCCCACTGGGTCTCCTCTTAATAACTTCCTTCCTACGACCACTCCCCTAAAATAGTCCTGTGAGTGATGGGAAATGCTGCCCAGTGGTTTTCAGGAGTAATGAGTTTGATTTTAAGGACTGTAGCCTTGCAGAGTCGCTATAGAAGAAAAATTGGGTAAAAAGAGGGCAAGGAAAGGTGGTCACCTGACTTGGCTGATGGCCCACAGAGACAAAGATGGGTCTTGAAGTAGAGGTCCCACCTTCTGCCCCTCCTCTGAGGATGGGCCTCCAAAGGTTTTATTGTTCTTTTCTGTCAAAGGTCAGAGGTTTGTGCCTGTCTGTGTTTCTACCCCAGTCTCGGGATGGTTTCCTGGAGATGAGGACAGGTCACTGACTGCAGCTCTGAGACTTGGGAAGCAAGCCTCGCCCTCGGGTGCATAGGGAGGGGATGCTGTAGCTGGAGCATTGCAGCAGTAGGGGCTTGAGGGGGCCTCCTGTGGGAGGGAAGCCACTGCACCCCCTCCCCTGAAGAGGCAGCTGCCTTCATTCCTGGGACTGCCTTTAGTATCAGTTCCCAGCCTTGCTTTGCTCTCGCTAGTCCACATCACAATCCTCATCTCTACTCCTCCAAGAGTAGGCACCGGGGGTGCGGAGAGTCCCCCCTCACGTCTCTAAGTAGGGTCCCATATTCTCAAGGAGGCAGGACTACTAGAGGAAGAGCAACCGTTGGAAAGGGTTATCTATGCCTTGACATCCCCAGCCTCATTAAGAATAGGAATCAGAGCAGTCAAGTGGACACACACACCCCCACAGACAGACAGACAGACCAAAGAAGGCATACCTTGCTGTTGCTTTTTTCTGTTTTAAAGAACAAGACATCTGAAGCTTTGCCACCCATGTGGTTTGCCACAGCTCTATCCTTGAAACAGAAATTAGCCAACCCCGCGGCACAAAATTATTCTATTGTAGAGCCATACAGTCGAACTAGACATGACTCCAGATTGCTAGGAATTATTTTGCGTTCTGCTCATTCAGATAATAGGCTATCATATTATTGTGACACGTGGATCACCGGGTTATAGAATGCCCCTTACAAAACCTGATGAGATAAACATTGTGTTTCAATACAGTGGATATTAAAATAGCAGTGAGCCTGGAGGATGAAGACGGCATTTAATAGTGAGCGGCCTGCGCCCACGCTGCCTTTTTCTTCCCGTCTGCTGGCGTGTCTCCGTTCAGTTCCCATTCTCCGCGCACCGCACTTCCCCACTCACTTTTCCTCAGCTCACAGACGTTCTTCTCACGGGATGACAGGGACTCCGTCTTTCCTAGCTCGCCTCAGGCCTTCTGGGTGGTGCGTTTGGGCACCTTGGCAGTCGAGGCTCCAGACTGTGCTGCCAAGGTCCTGTGTACGAGGTCAGTTCCAAAGCAGGCTCAGCACGGCAGCCTTCCAGCCTGTCTCACTAGCTCCTCCTTAGCTCCCCCTTCTGCCACCGTGTTAACCGCGGCCACACTGATCCCAGGGCTCAGTCTTTTCCCCCGGTGATCTTTTCTGTTTGCCCTTGACCAGTACTACAGAACTGGACTTTCACCTGTAACCCTTCCCCTCAGACAGGGTGAGGAGAGACCAGTGTGCGGTGGACCATCCTCAGAGACCCTCCGCTGCTCTCCCTCCCGCATTTCACGTCACTGCGCCCTGCGTGGTAAAGATGTGGTGTGGCTCCTCTTCTGTGATTCTGATTTCATATGGTAATCACGCTTTAAACTCATGGCCACATGCCTCACGTGAAGACCGGTCCTCTGTGCTGGAGGTGTAAGAAGAGCCACCCCAAGTCCTCGGAGGAGGAGGGGCCAGGGTGGATGGGGAGCTCTGCTGCTCACCTGTGTCTGTCCCCTCCCCTCCTGCACCCTGCTGTGAGGTCAGACCAGGGCACCCTGTGCCTTCCCACACAGCCCTCACAGGGGACACTGGATATATCCAACTGTTTGCAGAGTCTGCTCATTGTCATGGTCACTATCATCCTGAAAATGTCAGCACAACTCCAGGAATACAAAAGGGATCCTGTGTATAAACAGCAGAGTCAACACAAAGAAAGCCACTGGCTGTTTCTTATGTCTCTGTCACTCAAGACCAAGACTTGTCCAAACAGTCAGAATGTATATGAAGTTATTTTTATTTATGCGCCTCAACCCTCTACCTCACCCTTATCCAGTCTCCCTTCATCCCCAGTGACAGGGAACATCTGCCTGCTCACCTAAGCAGATCAGGGGGCAGAGATGGGGCAGGGAGGTTAGCCAAGGGCCTCCACCAGCCACCCCACTTCCTCCAGCTGGACTCTGCCTTCTAAAGCATCAGCCTCCCAGAATAGCTGGGTTCAAACGCCTGAACCTGTGGGTGACAGTCCTAATTCAAGTCATAAAACAGACAGCACCACAGAAATAGGCAGAGTTTGTGTGTTTAGGTGTCACAGAAGGGCAGGAGCGAAATCACTAGTTTAACTGTATAAGAGGGGCACGGTAAAGAAACTGCCGACATGACCTTTCACGGCATGGTTAAGGGAAAGGTTTCTGTTGTGCATAAGAGAGAGAAAGTATCAAGAGTCATCTGGAAGAGTCCAGAGCAAAGAGAAAAGGAAGCAGACTGGGCATGGCCAGGGCTGTATTTGAGAGAAAGGGGAGAACAGCAGAAGAGAGTATAGTGTGGAGAGAGGAGGAGGAGGAGGAGGAGGAGGGGGAGGAGGAGGAAGAAAGAGAGAGAGAGAGAGAGAGAGAGAGAGAGAGAGAGAGAGGGAGGGAGAAGGAGAACAGTGAGAACAGTGTGTATAGTCAGGGTTTAAGGGGAGCAGGATCTAAGGTGAGAAGGGCCAGGATGAGATCACAGGCTTTGTGAGTAGGAGCTGAGGAAGCCAGAGGCCAGCATGGACTTTGATCTGTAGCCTCAGGTATATATCAATGGAACCATATGTCCCTTCTGCCAGAAGCAAGAGAAATGACTCCTTCTAGCAGATGCGAACTGGTTTCACAAGTTCCTGAGGAATGCTGGCTTTATCTTACCATCAGAAATGCTCAGATAGCCCAGTTCGAGCTCATTTCTAGACACACGAACAGCCCCAAAAAAACCTGACCTTAACAAGCTAACCCTGGCAGTTATAGCTGAACACTAATGAAGAGTTGGAAGAGCGGCTAGCATCAGAGAGTAGCTAACACTGGGGTCACACCCTTCACGGTCTTTAAACTTGAGAGATGTAATGAATGCCTTTAAAGGTACCTGAAATTTTACCAAAAACTGATTCCTTAAAAAAAAAAAAAAAAATCAGTTCTTGTAAGGGTGCTGAGACCAAGCCCAAGGTCCCCAGTCTTCATTTTCCTTTTGCAGCTGCTTCTCAGTCCTCCTGCTGTTGCTGCTGCTGACTTCTCTGTGGTACAGTGGAGCAGGAAACACACTAGAAATACATCTTTTTTTTCAGTGGCCATCTGAAAATCAGAGCTCCATAGCCAAGCCTTTCCCACTGCTTTCTGTTTGTGGATGATGGCTTATGCTCTTGTAAAGTTCCTCTGGCTCCTTCCTCTGGAGTCGAAACCTACAAATCGTGTTTCCAGGTGTGCCGTGTGATGTGGTCTGCCTGTTCCTGGCACTCTCCGTCTGCTCTGCTTTTGATCTGGGCCCACAGGAGTTATTCCACATCATTAAATAATTTTCTTTATTTTCTGCCTTCACAGGGCAATCACACTGGCATAAGTCACGCCGTTTAATAAGCCAACGACCTACCTACCGCTCTGATGTTCATGCCTCAGCTGGAAGGCTTGCTGAGTGTCTTAGCAGGAGAATTAGTGTTGTGTATTACCAACAGGAGTTTTATCCATCACAGGCAGCTTCATTTGTTTTTCTCGATTTGTATGCTGTGTGATTCTCAGTGAACTCTAGTATCCACAGTGGATGCCCTGACTTAGTATTTTGAAAGGTAATCTTCACTTGTGTGTGCATGTGTATATGTGCATGTGCAGGTGTGTGCACACAGACAGGTTGATAGTGAGCACTTGTGTGTGCACACACAGAGGACAGACAGGTTGATAGTGAGCACTTGTGTGTGCACCCGCAGAGGACAGGTTGATAGTGAGCACTTGTGTGCACACAGAGGACAGGTTGATAGTGAGCACTTGTGTGTGCACCCGCAGAGGACAAACAGGTTGATAGTGAGCACTTGTGTGTGGACACAGAGGACAGACAGGTTGATAGTGAGCACTTGTGTGTGCATGTGCAGGTGTGTGCACACAGAGACAGGTTGATAGTGAGCACTTGTGTGTG
>NW_004949097.1:14820641-14832929 GCF_000317375.1 Microtus ochrogaster | reverse complement strand
TGTGTGCACACACAGAGGACAGGTTGATGGTGAGCACTTGTGTGTGCACACACAGGACAGGTTGATAGTGAGCACTGTGTGTGCACCCGCAGAGGACAGACAGGTTGATACTGAGTATCTTCCTCAATCACTCCGTACCTTATTGCTTTGAAGCAAATCTCTCACTGAGCCTGGCGCTTGCTGGTTATCTGACTAGCCAGCGAGCCCCAAGCCCCTCTGTCTCTTCCCTCAACAAACACTCACTACCATGCCCAGCTTTAGATATGGGTGCTGGGGATCAAACTCAGGTCCCCGTGCATACACAGAAAGCACTCTGATGCCTGTACAGTCTACGGAGCCCTATAATCTTCTTTTCAACACTTGTTATTTCTCTCTTACTTTAATGAATGGCCGTTCTAGGGAACTAACCTGTTACCACAAAGCTGTAAGATACTTCCTATAATTTTAAACTTATAACCTTAAAGATATTTTTATAACTCCTCAAACCATCCAGCCCTTTCTGTTTCTATCAGAGCATAGCGTTGTCTTTAAAGGAGCATATTCTTTTTCATCTTGTTCTCGGCCACGAAATATGAAATCATGAGTTTCAGAGTTAAAAGTAGCAGAAACAAGCAGCTGAGAATAAAAAGCCTGTTGTGTTGTTTATTGGATTGGAAAATACGAGGCAGGATGGATCACCAGGTTCTTTAGAAGGTGGGATCCTAGTACCCAGGGGGAAATGAGTTCAGCACAGGAACAGCTACCCCTCATTAAAGGGGAAATACCCACTTTATGTGTGCGTTGCTTAAAGAGCAGCAGGCGTTGGAAGGCAAGTTTGCAATGGGAATCTTAGTGTTTCTGTCTCTGTTCCTACCATGGTACGTCCTGTGGGACTTCTTTCTTACTTATAGTGTGTCAAGGATAAATGGAATCGTGCTTAGAGCATCTTACCACGCTAAGCAAATAGTAGAACGTGCTGTCTGTATGTGCGTCTTGTCTCAAGTCAGATTAACTGCTGAACAAAGTCATTGGTCTTCCCCCCCTTCCACCCCCGCAACAGCCTTTTCCATCCCAGTGCTCTCTACTGTTGGCCCAAGCCAAAATTCTCGAGGTTTCCTCTCTGGGCCTCTTTCTCTTCCTCCTCTTCCCCTGACTCCAACATCTGCTTAGTTCATCCTGTGACACTTTCCCACCCTCTCCATGCCATTAAAGCCCTAGGTTATTGCCCTGGCCTGGCTGGCCTCTCACTTCTGCCTTGCGGTCCAGCTGTTCGCAATACAGAATTTTGTTTTTCGTTCTGTAGAGACTGTTAGCGATCACCCCCTTTGCTCCTCACCCCAGTGTATGTGGTGTGGTGTGGTGTGTGTGGTGTGGTGTGTGTGTGTGTGTGTGTGTGCGACAGTGTTGCTGTGATTGTGGCGTCAGGATGTGTCCAGGCTACTACATCTGTTAGGCTAGTCCAGGAAGGCGGTGTCAACAGCTCCACTCTTTATGAATGGCCATTTCCAGAGGTGAGCAAAGTGACCCCACACCCAGAATAGCAGAAGCTGCTCCTCCGGCTTCATTGCTGCGCTAGGAGCAGAGATCTGGCAGAGTCCCCGGTGCTGTGCTGTGTGGTCACTACAGAGGGCACCTTTCCTGAAAAACTCTGTTCTTAGTTTTTGAGACATGGTTTCTTGTAGTCTAGGCTATCCTGGAGCTCATAGGGTTTTTGGGTTTTTGGTTTGTTTTTCTGATTTTTAGGCCCCTATATGTTAGGGTTACAAATGAGTTACCCAGCCCTGGGTCATGGAAGATTCTGGTAGGAGGGCTGGAGAGCAGAGGAGGGAGTCCCTGGAGCTTCATGGGGCCAGCATGTTCCAATAAATGATTGCATTTGGGTAGAATCTTGTCCAAGGCATAATATAATTTCATTCCTGAAACCCATCTGACTCTGATTGCCAGAGGCCTCTAGTGTTTACAGGAGGAGCTGGCGAGTCCAAGTGGCCAAACTGGCTTTGGGCTTGTAACCAGGAGCCTGACATTTGCTATAGAACAGTGATTAACTGGGGAGAAAGAGCATTTACTAATGTTGCCCTCCTTGGCGCTGCCCTGAAAATTCCCTCTGTTTCAGACACACAGCTTGTTTGGATTTGAGTCACTGGCAAGTAAACCTGAGTTCACATAGGCTTAGGCTCCCATCACATCAACGTCTTCCCTTGAGAACAGTCGGACACCAACACTTGCTAAAGAAACACGCTACGTTGGTTTTTCTGTCTAGAATGTTTTTCTCTTAGAACCTCACAAGCATCCCCCCTCCAAGGAAAACATGACCCCACTGCGTGACTTTGGCCCACATCAGGCCCCACCTTTTATCAAGTGCCTTCTCCCTAAACATTCACGTGTTTGACAGAAATGGGCCCTTGGATGGTCATGTCTTCCTTGCTTTGACACAAAGAAAGGGACACATTGATATGTTCATGTCTGGACTTGGAAAATTACAGGTGTTTGAAGCCTGTACATCACAAAGCCTCCTGCTCCACCCTTTGCCCCATCTTTAGTCCAGGAAATCTAAGCCGTGGTTGAACCCACAGTGAAAAGTGAGGCGGGACGGCCGGGTCAGTAACTTGCGAAAGGATCCCTTTAGCTGCCTCTGTGAGAACGGATCGTCCAGCAGGCGTTCACCATCACACACCCGGAATCAGGAAAATTGACATGTCCCCCGATTTGCAACCCATTTTGGTAGAGACAGTATTTTGATTCTGGGTAAGGACCCCCTAGCTGGGAACAGAAACTAAATCTACCTGCTAACGCCCGAATCTCAGCGTACTTTTCCTGTAGCGCTCAGGAAAGAGGATCCCTGTGCCATCCATGCACAGAGTGACCTGAAGTCAGCCAGACCCGCCTCTGCAGTTTGTCTGATAAAACAGGGTGAGCCGTTGCTAAGAGATGCCCCTGTAAGCCGGTTGGGTCTTCACTAGGAGAACACAGCTGCATACCTCTTATGTCTCCTCCTCCTCCTCCTCCTCATTGATCCCTGAGTACAGAACAAGTGTTCGTCCTCTGAGGCAGTTCCATGTGGGTAGATGAACCACAGCTCTCAGCAAGTGTGACAAGAAAAGCGTCTTGTCTTTTTCTTGGCAGAAAGATGTTAGTGGCATCCTGCATTGGGGGGAGGGTACCTATCTAGGAGATGTCAGTGGCATCCTGCATTGGGGGGGTACCTGCCTAGGAGATGTCAGTGGCATCCTGCATTGGTGGGGATACCTGCCTAGGAGGTGTCAGTGGCATCCTGCATTGGGGGAGCGGTACCTACCTAGGAGGTGTCAGTGGCATCCTGCATTGGGGGCGGTGCCTGCTTAGCAGAAGTCTCCACACAAGTGTGGTAGGTAAGAAATTCTTTCTGCCAGTCACACATATCCATAGGACAAAGGGACTTAGGAAACACTTCTGATTCCTGCTCTGCCTGCCTCCTCAACCCCAGCAGAGGCAGATCCAGTCACCACTCTGCTGTATCTGAATCCATCCTTGATCCTCACTGAGTCCTTACTTCCCTCCCTTCCTGAGACACCCTTGTGAAGTTAAGTTTGTTGACCTTGGATTCTGTGGCTACTCAAGTTTGTGTCTGGAATATTATCCAAAGGCCATGTATTCAAAGCGTGGTCCCTAGCCTGAAGCGCTAAAGGGACCTAGCTGAGCTTTCAGGTAGTAACTTAGAGGAAGTTGGGCCACTGGGGGTGCCCACTGGGACATTGGCTACACTCACTCTTTTTGCTTTTTGGCCACTATGGTGGGCTTTGTCCTTGCAATGATGGGCTACCTTCCCATTGGACCAAGAGCAGCAATCTGACAAATAATGGACTAGAACTTCCAAAACTGTGAAGAAAACAAACCTTTCATCTTTCCATCGATTACTCGGGCATTTTGTACAGCGGCAGATACCTGACTAACACACCACTCCTGTGCCACCAACCAAGCCTGGGCACATGCGACCCACTTCCTGAAGGCTAGGTATCCGGTGAAGTCCGACCGTACTCCTCCAGGCTCCTCCTCACTCCTGAGGCCCTTCTGTCCGAGTGAACCCCGAATGTCAATCACATTACATTCCTAGAAGAGCCATGCTCAACAGTTTGTAAGTTACTGAATATCGAAGAGGTAAATTTAAAACAAGATTTAAACTTCAGAAGGCCGTCGTCCCCCAGCTTACTCTGCATCTCTGTGGTCACTAGAATTTCTCTGCTGAGGACAGTTCCATCCCAGTGTTTAATTTGTCACGCCTAAAGTAATCGTCATCACCCCCCCCCCGTCCTTTTCAGATGTAGTATTGATTTATTATTCAGTAGCCACGGTCTGTGAAATCTGCCTTTAAAAAAATATTTGTGTGTGTGTGTGTGTGTGTGTGTGTGTGTGTGTGTGTGTGTGTGTGTACATGCACGAACCTGCGCCTGTGTGTGCATTTGTGTGTGTGCATGCATGAGCTTGCACCTGCGGGCATGCATCTGTGTGGAAGCCAGAGGACAGCTTGTCAGTGGTCTCCTACCATATGGACCCCAGCTATCAAACTCAGGGCGTCAGGCTTGGTGGAGGCGCCTCTACTCATTGAGCCATCTCATTGGCCCCAGAATGTTACATCTTAACCGGCTCCAGTCACCGAGTATGTGTGTTATGTCTGGTCTCAGACATTGGGTTTCAGGAGAGTAACAACCACCTCAAACCATTTCTTGATCCCTCAAGCAGAACGTGTGACGAGGAGCAGTGCTGTGTAGGCTGTAGGACACCTGAGCTTGTTGTGTTCCTCTGATGGACGCCTCTGCTAGATGCCCGAGGGGGCGACCTCATCTGGCTTCCTCCACACTGAAGCACTGACCTCTGGTGGTGTCTCTGCCCTGATGTTTCTGCCTTCACCTGGAGTTGGCTGTAGGAGGACAGCTGTGGAGTTAGTCAGTGCAGGCATTTTGTTCTGTTTTGTTTGGGGCTAGGAGGAGTGAAGATCTGAATTCGGACTTCCAGAATCCGTATAAAAGTCCAGCATGGTGGTGTGCACTGATAACCCCAGTGGTGAGTGACAGCCGGGTGGAGCCTGTGGGCTCTGGGGACAGCCAGCATAAGCCAAACATTGAACTGCAAGTCCCCTGAAAGACTGTCTCAAAAATAAAGTGAGCTGTAGAGAAAGACCCCTGTGTGAGCTGTGCCCTCCACACATGCCTTACTGGTGAGCACACACTTCCTCACACACCTGCACACACACATACAGCGGGGGTGGGGGAGTGGGGAGTGCGGGGAAGAGAAGGAGATTGGACTTGAATTCTCAGTGGTCCTGTTCAAATGTCCCAAGTGCTGGGATGGACCACCATGCTTGGCTTTGACCCTTAGTTCGAAACCTTCACTCCCACTGACTGAACTGACAGGTTAAGTGCTGAAAGCCACACTGAAATTTAGTGACAGCCTTCCCTGGCATGTATGTGTTCCCGCCTCCTCCTGTCCTCCACCAATCAGCCTAGCAGGTGGCTTCCATTCTGTGACTCACAGAGGGATTTATAAGTTCAGTAGAAGGTAGCTCATCTTGCCCCTTCCTTCCAGTCTAACCCTTTCCAAAACAAAAACACGTAGGTTTCGCTGCCTGTTTTCATGTTTGCTCGGAACCAAAGATGCCGATGAAGACAGTCATGTCTGACTTCCCTATGTCTCCCTAAATTAAATATTTTCATTCTAACTGGGTGAAGATTTATTTTGCAGCATTTTCTGCTTTGCTGACTTTTCTGAACTCCTTCCAGATGCTTCCCTAGCTTAAAGCAAATGCATGTTTCTGTACTTATTATCCTGTAAGTTACCTTTGAAGATGCCCGCGTTAATTCTTCTCTAAACGTTTAACAACACGTTTAAGCAAAAATCTGACTTTACACTTCCAAGTAAAGTTATAAATTATCTTCCACTCAGAGTAAGGCAGCCTGAGCACTTACTCCAGCCTTCCCCCTCATTTCACCCTGCAGAGTAATTGTCTAATTGTACACTTGAACGAAATAAGAAACAGAAATCTCAGAACCAGTGCTGGTAAGGAAATTCAGACCATTAATTAAATACAAATCAAACACTACGCTTTATTTGGGAAAAAAAAAAAAACCAACAACCTAGGTTCAAAATCAAAGACTGGAAACCCAAAATGTCGGTCTTGAATGCTGTGATTCAACCTGCCGCCGGCTCTGTTGTGTGTTTTAGCCAAGAGTCCAGGGTGGGAAAAAGCAGTGTTGAAACTGGCGGAGAGAAAGCTTGGAGTTACGCGCTCCCCTTTTGCCTCCCAGGGAGTATAATCTCTGTATCCATTTCCCCCTTTTAGCTTCTACCCTCTGAGCATTTACCAGGCATTATCTGTGCTCAAGAAAGGCAGGAAATGGCACTGCCAGCCTGAGCCAGGCAGAATACAGGGCAGCCATGCCGCTCTGCCACAGTCGAACTCATGCCTCCAGTATCAGACTAGGAGAACAAACGGTTGTCCAACCTGAGAGATGGAGTATGCTCATCTCCTAGGGGGCTATCCTTGACCCTTCTTCTTAGAGCTTTGTCAGAGGTCCCCGCTGGAGAGAGAGAGAGAGAGAGAGAGAGAGAGAGAGAGAGAGAGAGAGAGAGAGCACACGCGGAGGCCAGAGGACAAGTTTGCCTGTCCTTTCTGCACCTTTCACCTTGTGTTGTGAGGAGGGTCCCCTGCTGGCCTGAAGTTCATCAGCTAGGCCTGTCAGGCTGTCTAGTGAACCCCAGGTCTACTCATTTCCACTCCCCCTGCATTGAGATTACAGGACACGAGGACATCTGGCTTTTCACATGGGTGTTGGATCCTCATGCTGGCAAGGCGAGCATTTTATTGACTAAGCCATCCTCTCCAGGCCCCATAATTGTGGTTTTTATGCAACACTGTAAATTTTTATAGCTTCACTGATCTTAAAAATGGGAGATTTACCAAAGGGCTGAAGCCTGTCAGGAAAGCAGTGGTCAACACCATATGGAGACAGAAACACTTGTGGGTGTGCTGGAGCCGGCCCCGCCAGCCCCGCCAGCCCCCCGCCAGCCCCGCCAGCCCGCCTGTGCCCGACTTGTAACCTTCCTTAAAGCTGTATTTCCGTCTCTCTCCCTGCCCTGAACCAGAGACCAGCAGGACACACAGGTGAGAGCTGTAGCCAGGGAGAACGGATTCACCTGGGTTTTGATAACATACTATCTGAGGCATACTCCTTTTCTCTCTCTCTTTTTGTTACAACATAAACATCACATTGCATTACTTTTATTTGAATGTCTCCTTTCTTTAGTAATTCTTCTCACAACACCTAATGATTATATTTGTGTGTGTCCATCCCTTAGCAAATATACTCAACTCTGCTGTTAACATCCTTGCTGCCGTTTGTCCTTCCTTCCTGCTGCTGCTTTTGTACCTTCATGCATTCCTAACAAATTTCCATTATTTACTTTTTCTTATTCCCAGCTACACATGTTCACATGTTTTCTTTCTTTCTTTTTTTCTTTTTTTCTTTCTTTCTTTCTTTCTTTCTTGATTTTATTGGGCTTTATATTTTTCTCTGCTCCCCTCCCTGCCTCTCCCCTCCCCATCAACCCTCTCCCAAGGTCCCCATGCTCCCAATGTACTCAGGAGATCTTGTCTTTTTCTACTTCCCATGTAGATTAGATCCATGTATGTCTCTCTTTGGGTCCTCATTATTGTTTAGGTTCTCTGGGATTCTGATTTGTAGGCTGGTTTTCTTTGCTTTATGTTTAAAAACCACTTATGAGTGAGTACATATGATATTTGTCTTTCTGGGTCTGGGTTACCTCACTCAATATGTTTTCTAGCTCCATCCTTTTGAGGCAAACTCCTCTCAAAGAGAGGTTTGTTTGGCTCACCGTTTTGAAAACTCAGATTTTGGTGAGGGTTCCCTTGGACTGCATCATACCGTGGAGGAAGTGTGCTTATAGCTCTCATTTGTGTGGTCATTGTGTGGTCTCAAGGGTTCACTCCTGGAGCTCATGCTGATGACTACATCAAATCTACTCACTTTGCAGGACCCCACCTCTGATGGCCATTATCAGGTTATGTTTTCATACTCTTAATACTTTAAACATGAGCCTTGGGACTAAACTCCTGCCTGGGTCTGGAGGAACAATCAGTATTCAGAGCCTAACATAGAGATTCTAGGCAGGAGCTGTACCGTAGACAGACAAGCTAGTCACTGCCAGAGAGAAGCAGAGATTGCAAAGGTTGCTAGGAGGAAACTGTGCAGAGCCACCCAGAATATGGCCAGCAGCAGTGTCATCACTGCTGGGGAATGGATTCAAGGTCCTCGGTGCAGAGCAGATGGATTCTCTGCAGTCTGGAACATGTCCTCGGTCTCTGAAGTGGAGTGCTGAGGGTCTCAGCCACCTGGCTCCTTCTGTTATCTCCACTGCTAAGAGAGTTGCTACACGTAACAAGTTTTGTGGTGTTTTGAATGAACCATAGAGTTAGATCTATCAAAGTGGAGAAACAGAGATTGATTTCTCGTAGAGGTTAGCTTTCAAAGAGCTGAAAGTGAAAGTCATCTATCTCTACAAATTAAAACCGAATAAAAAGATTATTTCCAAAGTACTGAGTGTAGATTCAGGGATAGTGAAGAGCTGGGTATAGAAAAGGCACCCACTCTGGGGTTCATTGTCAGTGCTAGCATAACATTCTGAGGGGGTGTTTGCTGTTGGTTAGTACTCCAGGTCCTGGACTGGAATGCCTCAGACTGTTCCCTGATTAACTGTCTGGAATTATCTGGGAAGAGAATCCTAATTAAAGAATTTCTTAGCCTGTGGGCATGTATGTGGGGGGTTGTCTTGATTATTAATTGATACAGGGAGACCCAGCTCACTGTAGCTGGCACTATTTCCTAGGCAATTGTTCCTAAACTGCCTAAGAAGCTACCTGGACATAACTTCCAATCACAAAGCCACACCAAGGTTCCTGTCTCACTTCTTTGGCTGTGAACCAAGTCCCCTGGTTAGAGGTATGTAGAATAGTAGTCGGGCCCTCCCTCATATTCCTGCCCTGACTTCCCCAGTGGTGGACTGTGACTTGGGAGTGTAAGCCTAATAAACCCTTTTCCCCTAAGCTGCTGGTGGTCAGAGCATTTTATCTCAGCAACAAAAAGAAAACCGAAGCAGACAGCTTGTGGCTTTTAAACACAGTCAACTGGCGCCTCAGTTTTTCCTTCTTTTTTACATTTTTATTTGGCAATTTTGGAAGATCCTAGAGATACATACACATGTATGTATATGATGTATATATGCGTAACATTTGTCTGTACCTACCTGATTTGGAAGCCACTAAAATGACCTGTATCCCCTCTCTTCTAGGGCTTGCTTCCCATAGGTCATTACTAACAGAAAGAAATCATTTGAGGGAAACTCTTCAAATCATATGGAATCTTTCCCAGAGACTTCATTACTCTGCATGTGGTAGTTAATAAGACAAAGATTTTAATAAAGTCCTGGTGACAAATCTTTTACTTTGCATAGTTAGAGTATTTGTAGTTCACGGTAGGGTATTTTATTTATGTCCATGATGTTGTCTTATTCTTTTCTAGTTATTAAAAGTAATATAGTACTTTAAATATTTATGGGAGTCATTAAAGATGCAGCATGCGATACGGAAAGTTCTACTTGGTTTCCTTCTTTGTATTTTATTAGCATGTGTTAATTATACATAATAATGGGTTTCATTACAGCATTTTCATATATAATGTATTTTTGGCACTTTGCCCTCCATTATCCTTGTTTCACTTCCTCTCTCCTGATCTTCCCACCTTGTACTCTTCTGTCTTCATACTTTTTTTTTTTTTAAATTATCTCATGCAGGTTTCTTCTGAGATCCTGGATGAGGGGTTGTGTACAGGAGCTCCAGCTGCTTACCTGCAGCTATACTGTTAATGGAAATTTCCCTTCCTTCCCTAGCAGCCTTTAGCCGCCTGGAGACCTGGTCAGCTCTTAAGCTTTCTGTTTGTTTTTGAAGCTGTCTCCCTCTGCAGCCAAGGCTAGCCTCGGGCTGTCCATGGTCCCCCTGCCTCCGCCTTCTGAGTCCTGGGATTGCTGGCTGTACGTCTAAACTAGCAACATCCAATGTCCTTGATGTGTTTAACTAAAACTCTTCAAGCACATCTATTGCATATAAACATGGAGGTGCAGGTCTGTCTACAGTGTCCGTTACAACACATACGTATAAAACAGCCACTTTTCTAAAATGATTTTATTATATATAAATATATATATATACATACATATTATCATATTCTTCCCTTCTCCCAAGTTTGTCCAGAAACTCTCCTTACTACCCAACTTAAAGTTCTTTCTTAAAGAGCAAACCAAAAACACAATACAACAACAAAACACCCCAAACCTAGAAAACGAAACACAACATCACGCAAAGAGAAAAGAAAACAAATCAAAAAACACCAAGCTGTAACCACATAAAAGCTATGCTGCCCATTCTTTGTTGGTTAACTACTCCTGAACATGAGATCTGCCCCGGAGTGGTTGATACACCCGGGGTCACTCCATTAGAGAAAACTCATCCTTCCTTTCCTAGCAGGGATAGATGAGAGTTCTGTTGTTTGCGTTCACCCGAGTGGCTAGATTTACATACATTCATTCATTCATTCATTCATTCATTCAGTTTTTAAAAAAAAAACAACAACAAAGTAAAATATAAGATAAAATAAAAACTATCTCAATAAAGTCAGACAGGCTAGGCCAACAAGAAGGGAAGAGCCGGAGAGGGCACACGAATCAGAAGCCCGCTTGTGCACACACTCGGGAATCCCAACAACACTGTACATGCAGAGGAGCTGGGGCAGACCCGTGCAGGCCCTGTGCGCGTGCTGCTCGGTCTCTGTGAGTTCGCGTGAGCTTTGTTCATGTTGATTTAGAGGCCTTGTTTTCTTGGTGTCCTCCCTCCCTTCTGACTCTCTTCTTCCTCCTATGGGGTTCCCTGAACTCTGAGGGGAGAGATTTTAGTTAATAGAACCATTACAAGTTAATTTTTATTAGTTTTAATAACACAAAGATTAAGAAACATCTTTACAAATACTCAAAAAAGGTCCTTTACCAATTTAGTGAGCTTCCTTCCCCTCTCTCTCTCTCTCTCTCTCTCTCTCTCTCTCTCTCTCTCTCTCTCTTTTGGTTTTAAAAGACAGGGTTTCTCTGTGTAGTCCTTGTTGTCCTTCAACTCACTCTGTAGCCCATGCTGGCCTGGAACTCACAGAGATCTGCCTGCCTCTGCCTCCCAAGTTCTGGGATCAGAAGCATGTGTCACCACTGGCCAACTCATAGTGGTTTTTTAAATTAAAAAATTTTGTAACCGGTCCTGGTAACCCATGCCTATGAGTTGTTCATACATATGTTCTCTCATAGCCTACCGGGGAGGCTATGGGAGAAAGATTGTTGTATGTCTCTTCTCTACAGAGAGAGATTGTGTCTCAAAACAGAACAAACAAACAAGACAAACAAAAAAAAACCCAACCTAAATAAAAAAATCTGCTTTAGCTGAATTTGAGAGGCACCCAGAAACCTACAATTCAGCTGCCTGCACAATGGCACCCCCAGTTTGGTCATCAGAACAGCATTTCCTTTATACAAAGCTTGGCTCCTGCTAGAGACTCTTTTGGCCTCTTCTTTAGAAAAGGGTACCACTGTATCTCAGTGCCTGGCTCTGCCCAGCTGCTTTGCCCTCTGCACGATCTCGAGGCTGTGGGGGAGGGGTGGGGACAGAGTGTGCAGCAGAGTTCTCAGGCTTCCCAGAGCAGTGGGCGGTGGTCACCACCCGCTGCATCTGTCAGGTGTCTCTGGTGACGGGTGTGTGTTGGGCACAGATGGGTGCGTGGCAAGCCGGCACCACTAAGCAGGTCAGTTCAGCTCTCCGATGTGACCTCATCAGCTGAGAACCCGAGGGTGAGGTGGTCACGTGCTGTTTCGGGCAGAGTTGAGCCGAGATCCATGTATCCTTTCCCTGTTGTGTGTTTCAGAGGCTGGAGCACAAGGAAGTGTTGGCCGGCCTGCTGTTCCTCGTGTTCCCGTTCATTCCAGCCAGCAACCTCTTCTTCAGGGTGGGCTTTGTGGTGGCCGAGCGAGTCCTGTACATGCCTAGGTAATTATGCTCACCAGCTGCGCAAGCCCCAAGAGCTCAGAGAGATGGTCCTCTGTACGGCAGTGGGTCCTTCTGAGAGACGGTCCTCTGTACAGCAGTAGGTCAGTGGGTCCTTCTGAGAGACGGTCCTCTGTACGGCAGTAGGTCAGTGGGTCCTTCTGAGAGACGGTCCTCTGTACGGCAGT
>NW_004949097.1:14797455-14820181 GCF_000317375.1 Microtus ochrogaster | reverse complement strand
GCAGTGGGTCAGTGGGTCCTTCTGAGAGACGGTCCTCTGTACGGCAGTGGGTCAGTGGGTCCTTCTGAGAGACGGTCCTCTGTGCGGCAGTGGGTCAGTGGGTCCTTCTGAGAGACGGTCCTCTGTACGGCAGTGGGTCAGTGGGTCCTCTGTATGGCAGTGGGTCCTTCTGAGCCCCGCCGCCATTTCCAGGGACCAGGCTGGCTCCTGCGCCCTGACTCACAGGCCAAGAGGTACAAGCTCACAGTGGAGCAGGAATCACAACTTCCCGTATTCAGGATACAAGCAGCAGCATTACAATCCATTATAGTTGTGATGTTTTTAAATACTTGTTGATTTGCCCAATATTACTGTGTTCAGTATCTTCTTTATTTCCCCCTCTTTAATTTAGAAAGTAGGAATTAAAATGATATTTAGCTATGGCGTACACATTGCTTAGCTTTGCCCATCTGCCCTTTGTTTTAGCTCGTCTGTCATCTTATTCAATGTCATTGTCCCAAGGCCACCTTCCTGGAAATGTTACTGAATCAGGGGACAGGCTTGTTCTGACATGTGTGGCCTTGAGCAAGGAAGGCATAAAGCTCTTTTATATCAGATTTTCTCATTTTTAAAAGGGAGAAATTGGCGATGCACACCTATAATCCCAGCACTTGGGAAGCGAGGCAGGACAATCAGGAGTTCAATCCTTGGCTAGAGTCAGTCTAAGAACAACCGGGGCTACAGAAGACAAAACATGGGCGCTCTGACTTCTGTTGCTGTGTCCTAAGCAGGGCTTCAGAGTTTCCCCTTTACTTCAGGATTCAGGTGAAAATAAAACTGCGCTGTAAAGAAAATGTCAGTATTTGCCAGAGCAAGTGCCTGCCTCCGAGAGCCAGCCTGGATTTGCTTATATCAAACTCAGCAGGATGTCAGTACCTACCTAGCCTTCATCCCAGAGATGGCTGTCCTTCCCTCTCGAGGCCTGGCCTGGTACCTCGCACTCTTGCTGAGGAATTGTTCCTTCCATCAGAACCCAACCGTGCCACCCTGTGCCCATCATAGCTCCTGCCCCTGCAGAGGGATAGTCTCAGCAGACGCCAAAGCCTCTTGGTCAAAGAGGTCTGTTGGCTTCCTGCCCTTGAGCAGTGATCCTGGGGCTGATAGAAGCCCTCCCTTGAGTTCTTGGTCTTCCTGACCACGTGAGCTGAGCTATTGAGGACAGTAGGTAGAAATACATAAGGTGGCTTTCGTGCAGGGACCCAGAAAGCAGCAGTGCCTTTCACATCCCTGGCCAGAGGCAAGGAATGCCTTTAGGGGACTGCTGCCTCTCTCCAGCTTTCTTCTCCTAAATGGGCGCAGGAGGTACGGGGCTACAGACGCCTGAACCCCTTCGGGTGAACAGCTTTGGAATTCCACAGTGGAGCTAAGTTCTATCTAGTTTCAGTCCATGTCCCGAATGATTTTAGGGTCTCAACTCTTTTTTTTTTCTTTTTTTGAGACAGGGTCTCACTATGTAGCCCTGGCTAGCCTAGAGTTTGGCACGTAGACCAGATTGACCTTGAACTCAGAGAGATCTTCCTGGTTCTACTTTCCAAGTACTCAGAATAAAGGTGTGCAGCACATAGGCAGCTAGGGTCTCAGCTCTCCAGGACTTGTTACAATCTTACAATCTTTGTTGGTGGATGTCAGGGGTTTATTGAGGCCCAGGAAGGGAAGGCTACCGACTCTTGGTTAAAAGAATGGAATACTTCTGGTCCTCAAGGAGACATGACATTCTGGTCGGTGCCAAAGATTAGAACATTGTAAATTATTGTGTCCTCCCTTTAGAGTTAATGCAGCTCTAAAGAAAATTTTTAAATAAAAATAGTGTAACTGGGCCTGTCAGTCACCTCACCAAGGTACCACCCCTCAGGAAGAGTGTGATAGCTAAAGCCATGCCAAGGAGATGGGAGGACTAATTATCCCTCTAATGAGATAAAGTACTTAATCCTTCCCTAAAACCCCAGCCTGTGCAGTCACTCACAGAGGCCCTGACATATAGCTCTGCTAAACTTGCCTGTTCTTTTCAGTTACTCGGAGAAATGTAACTTTCCTTTTCCTTTTTTTTTGTATCCCTTTTTTCAAAGCCTGCACACACTTTTCCTTGACACTTTGGGCTTTCTCTACCCTTTGTTTTCTCCCGAACCACAATAAAATTGTTCTCAAGCTTCCTTTCAAGTCCTATAGACTAAGGACCCACAAAAGAAAACCCCAATTTTATGCCCTAAGAGAAGGGAGGGAAGGGAAAGGGGAAGGAGGGAGGGAGGAAGGAAGGAAGGAAGGAAGGAAGGAAGGAAGGAAGGAAGGAAGGAAGGAAGGAACGAAGGAAGGATGCTTAGCTGTCAGTGTTCCTGGAGAAACTGAGCCTCCTACCCGCTGTCCATCACACCATGAGACCCCAGCCAGCCTCTGAGAAACCTCCTGGGTCCAGCAGCTGGAGGACTGATCTGGCTATCTTATAGAAAAGCCAGATTGAGCCTGACTCACGATCTGCTTTTATCTTCCTCCTTTGTGATTAACAATGCACTCCACTTCTGTTCTCCTTCCAGCCTAAACCAGAAAAGGGCTTTTCTTATTTGCTGCCAGAAATCTTTGGATGAAAGAGACAGAACTTGGCTATTTGCTTGGCTTCTGGGGTCAAAGTCTTACCATCAAAACACACAGAAATAACATTTTCTCACTCTGATAAATGTCACTTTTGTGCATGTCATAGCTGTGCAGAGAAGGGAGTCTGGGGGCTAAAATCATTTTTTTTCCACAGAATTTTGCTCTTTTATCCTGACTTCAAGAGAAACATATAATTGTATGGCTATCTTTCTAGCATTATACACACATACACACACACACACACACACACACACACACACACACACACACCCCGGAAGAGGGAAAAAAACAACTAAAACTGCATAGAATTGATGAAGCAGAAACAGCTGATGAAAGGTGTAGGTAACAGAGAAAGAAGCAGGTGAATATTCACCCTCATGCCCCGCACGCCAGCCGGGATCTTTCACTTTAGGACCAGAGAGCGTATCCCCAGCTACTGCAGGGGAACCAGAATGAGCAGAGAAGGGGACAGACTCCCCAGGGCTCAGGGAGGTCAGGTGTTTAGAAAAAGATCACACCACACTCTTAGAAAGCATTCAAAGGTGCGCTTGCAGGGATAATTTATATCCAAATCAAAGTGGGTGTAAGGGAAGAATTGCTTCTGTGTTTGTCTCTGACCTCTGACATTGTACATTTTAATAAGTCCATGGCCACATGCCTTTCACATACTGCCCGGCTATGTTACACTCTATGACATACATCGTAGATAAACTCAGTACTTGAAGCAAATACTACCGTACAAGTGAGCTTGTAGTTTCAAGGATATTTTTCACGTGTGTTCTTAAAAATGCTTGGGATTGTCTTATAAGTCGGACCTTTTGTTTGAGCAGGACTTTGATAGACTGGGTTATTTATAGTTCCAGTCACACGCTTCATCCATGTGCAAAGAGTCACACAGCGACAGCTCTCATGAACACGAAAACCGTCCACATGGCAACATGGCCTCTCCCCTTTTACTCAGTTTTTGAAACATGCTCACATACAGTATTTCATGTAACCCTTAGAGGTAAGTTTGCAGACAGTATTAATCCCATAATAGACACAGTTAAGCCTCCAAGGGGTTAAGTGACTCAGACCACAGAGCCGTTGGATTCTCTTGACTCTGTTCTGATTTTGGAGCTCTCGGGAGTTCCCTTTCTGTCATCCGGAAGCTCCAGACAGTCTGCTCCTGGACCCCTGCAGTCAGTCCCTCTACTTGCTAGTGACCTGAGATCGTGGGACCCTGCTGTCTTTGCAGGACACGGTGCAGAGATAACTGTTTTGACCTGGAACATATACAAATGTTATAGATTTTTCTGCCTCCCAGTCTATTCAGCAGAAACTAACTGCCTACCCTTACTATTACAGCACAAGAATCTTAATGTTATCATTTGTTATTTGATGTACAGTGGGCATAGTTCAGCATAAAATAATGTCCTTTTACAAAGGAAGGAAATTAAGAGCTTGTGAATTTAAATTATTTACCCCAAATTAGCAAGTGTGAGGGTTGAGATACAGACCAAGGATTTTGTCCAACTTCAGAGACTTGCTTTATCTGCCAGGAAAAGGCCTCATAAATCTTAGTGCTGTTGGGTGAACTATGAGGAGGGAACGGAAGCAATTGCATTGCGAAGAGCCCAAGAGAGAATTGTGTTCACTATCAAAACAAGAACCAATGGCAGTTGCCCTGGTTATCCCGAGGACACACTGAAAAATGACCCAGCAATCTTTCATAGAGAATCACGTGTGAAGAAACTTTCCATCTCAACCCAGGAGCACAGCACCTTGTGCAGGAACTAGAGAGCTGCTCAGCAATGCCACTGGGATTTCTTAGACTGAATGAACTCTCACCTCGAAATACATTCAGTCCTCTGGAGAATTCCCCATCCAACATTTGAGATGGGAAAAAGTAGGGCAGAAGTGGGGGTACTCTTAGTATTGGCTTCTGAGCAGTCACCACTGGCGTCGGGCACAACCACCACCAGCTCTCAGCTCAGTGCTTCAGGGCTTTCCTTCTGAACCATATGGGGATAACACCCACGCAAGTGGAATAAAAACTCACCATGAGATCACTCGTGAGAAGCGGCATCAACAGGGCACAGTGAAGTCAGAGGACACATTCCTCTAGACCCTTCAAACAAAGAGCTTAATAAAACTAGAGGGTTGTGGCCATCTTGTAATGTTAGCTTTATCTGTAGATAGTCTCAGTGGATTGTTGGGGCTTGTCCACAAATTAGGTACTTTCAGCTGTGCTTGGTGGTACAGGCCTGTGATCCTAGCTACCCCATAAATCCTTCATCACAGTACGGACATGTTGATTAAATCTCTTTCTTTTAATTATCTTACTGAAGTTGGGTGGCCAAACCTGACTGTGACCCTAAGTCTGATAACACCCCCAAGTTGATGACCTGATTTTGATTCCTGGAAACCACGTGGTAGAAGGAAAGAACCTGTCCCCACATGTCTACAAGTTATCCTATGACCTCTGCATGTACACTGTCACACACGCACACACACGCACACACACACGCACACACGCACTCACACACGCACACACACGCAAGCATGACACACGCACACACGCACACATGCACACACGCACGCATGCACACACGCACACGCACGCACACGCGCATGCACGCACACGCACGCACCCGCACACACACAAACACGCATACACACACGCGCGCGCACACACTCGCACACACGCACGCACACACACTGTATCTCTCTAGACAAAAGGAGGGAGGGAGAGAAGGAGGGAGGGAAGGAACCTTGTGATGACTACAGCCATTTGTGCTCATGGCTCTGTAGGTCTGCAAACTGCTTCTGAGTTTGAGCTATTGGCTTGTGGCTCTGCAGGCTCAGACTTTCTCCAGTGCTGGGTTCATGTGTGCTCCTGTATGTTCTGCGTGGAAATCTCTGGTCAGCAGCCCAGAGGTTTCTTAACCAGAGTCACCGGAGCAAGGTAGACTCACGTTCCATCTCCCTGCAGAAAAAAAGCATGTGGTTTCTCATTTGCTTGATTTTCCACTTCCTCTGTGGCCTTGCCCCGCCCCTGGCAATAGAAGGAATGTGTTTCTTTTGCCCACTGCTGGGAGCTGCATGGAAACGGATGTTGAAGGATGAAGTTTCAGGATGGAGGAGTCTCTCACTCACTGTAGTGTCTGCATCTGAAGGAATGTAATGGTTCCCACCAAATTGCAAACCTAGCAGAGAATCCTTTCTATGGCTTAGCATTTCTGAAACCATGTGTCAATTCAAGGACTTCAGAAAAAAATATCATTTTTTGATACAAAAATCAATGCCAAATGGCAAGGGGGCTTCTCCTCCATTCTCACAGAGCAGGGACTAGCCAGCTGTATGGCCCATGAGTCGGGTCTGCGCTCCACTGTTTTTACAAATAAATTTTGTGGGAGTATAGACATGCCCATGCATTTACAGGGCGTGTGCTTGGTCTCACATAAACAGAGTGAAGGAGGCATGACAGCGGCCTTGTGGCCTACACAGAGACAAAAGAATTCCCCCTCTGCTCTCCAGAGTCTAGATATTTATGTCCAATAAATGGAATTGACAATAAATAGATTGACAGGAGCAAAGACAAACAAGTGTACTAAGGTTCACAGACAGCACAACAACTCAGAAGCTTGGAGAACACCAAAGCTTCTGTGCTCTCCTCTCAGGGAGGAGGCCAGCGAGGCACGTAGGTGGGTCTAGAAAGAGAAACGGACGGTGGACAGACACAGTGCCCTGGATGGGGACAGTGAGCTCAATTCTTCAAGCTGGGAACTTAAAGAAAGCCCTTCCACGTGTTTCTGTGAAAATAGGATTGAGAGACGTGAAGAAGGGAGACCAGGATGGGGAAGGCCAGAGGCCTTGAGTGTGCTGCTTCCGTCTAGCAGGGTTGTTGAGAGATAATGTTTCGTGAGCCCTAATATATAAAACTTCTGCACTACTTGAAGGCGTTAGTCACAAACAATGCCACACCAGTTTGGAATTATGATTAATAGGGTGGTATTTATTTAAAGGGGAAAAAACTTACAGATAACCGTCCCAGACAACAGCCCTCTACGCAATCAGGAAGAAGTCTAGTCCCCGGAACCGGAGCAGGAAGCAAAAAAAGAGCAAGAAGGGAAGTCGCTGCTTTTTTAAAGGGAGAGAGACCACGCCCCAATGGGCTGGTATCTCAGCAGCTATTGGCTGGAGGAGCAGAAGGACCTCCTGCAACACTAGGGCAGCTCTGGTTCCTACAGCTGGTGAGGTCTCATGAATACAGAGCTAAGAGGAAAGGCAGGCGATATCGTGGGTGGGACTGGATCCAGCCTGCCACATCAGAGACCCTTTAGCAGGGCAGCATGCGGGGCAGTAAAGGGTCCGAGTTCCTGGTTTAGTCTCACTGGTCCTCTGTTCACTAGATGTCTGACCTAATCCGACATCCTTAACCACCCTCTTTACCAGCATCTTCTTGGATCAAGAACCCACGACATCCGTAGCTTTGTGAGTCGGAAGGTGCTAACCGCACAAGATGATCGCTCCCACCCCGCAGCAGTCTTTGTATGGAGGAGAGCAGCAAGAGTGAGCCCGAGATGCAAGTGTCCCTATAGCATGCTCTCCATGCATTTCAGGGCTTCTCTCATATGCCTTCAGGTTCTTACTTGACCATGTTGAGATGCCCATTTTTCCGTAGCTTGATTCCTTTTCCATGGAGCATAGTATAACACACATGCTCTAGATTTAATCTACCTACTCATTTACTGTTTCTTGCCCATGTTCCAGGATTATGTTACAGTCTTGCCTATTCACTGTGAAGTTCTTGGTGTCTGTAATAGTATTATATATAGTAGTCAGTAAATTGTGATGAGTGAGGGCGGGCCCTCAAGTGAGCTTGATCTTCAACACCTGTGAAAAAGTGGGAGGAGAGAACCAACCCCACAGAGTTATCCTTGGACCTCCACACAGTAATACTTAAAAATAAAATTCTTTTAAAAAACAAGTTATATTATAGGAAATAATGAACTCCAGTGGACCTTCTCATGGTCCCAGAAGTATCCTGATTAGTTTGAGGGGTGAGGGAACCTGACCGGGGCAGAAGCACAGGCAGCAAGGAAGCTTGCACACTTGAGAAGCCATTATGGTCAGGCATTGAAATAACATTTGCACAACCGGTTCCACAGAAACAGTGTATTTGTAGAGCAGCCCCACGTCTCTAAGGTCAGATATGGATACTGCAATGTGAGAAAACTTTTGCTCATACTGGAGACTCTTCTGGTTTGTATAAGGCACAGAAGGACCTGTGCCAACTGAAATCAGTACTTGAGGTCACATCTGGGAACACTGGCTTCAAGTTAGTTCTTGGCCCCCCATGGAGGTGGGATGTTTGGCAAACTCTGTGTTCTCTGGAGACTATTCTGCCAACAGGAAGCACCTCTGTAGGTGTGTGAGTGGTGGGAGGGACCGTGTGCTTTCAGAGATGAAACTTTCAGAGGGAAACTGGGGCGGAGCCAGCGAGAAAACCTTACCAGCCCAGCTCAGGGGCAGCCTTGCGTGGGTGGCTTTGGGAAATGGAAGGACATTAGCTGTCTCTGGTCCTCCATGGTAGTCCATTCCTCCCAGATGGCCCTCTAGGCTACGGGGGTAGGACCTGCAGTGGCCCCGGCTCTAAATTCAAACACACCTTGTGATGGAGGTGTGAGGAAGCCTGGGTCAGCATGTCTCCTCAGGTCCCGTGTAGGATGTCGGCACCCGAGGCATTGAACCTGTGGCTTCACACCAGTACAGGAGAGCTAGTGCCATCTTGTGAGAGCCTTAGACAACCCACACTTGTCTGTGACAGTGGAACTCATATGTGTTCCTCTAGCACAGGGCAGGCCTGTTTGTCCTGATAGTATGCTTGGGGAACTAAATACCTACCCACAATGAGCCCCAACCCGCAGTGACTGTCTTAGTCACCGTTCCGTTGCTGTGAAGCGACACCATGACTGTGACAACTCAGTTTCAGAGGTTTGGTCCGTTATCATCATTGTGAGGAGTGTGGTATCACAGAGGCAGAGCTAAAGTAGGAGCTGAGCACTACCTCCTGATATATAGGCAGAGAGAGAGACCAGGGCCAGCCTGGGCTTTTGAAACCAGTGGCACTTTCTCCAGCAAGGCCATGCCTCCTAATCCTTCTAATCCTTTCAAATGGTGTCACTCTCTGGTGACAGAGCATTCAAATACATGAGCCTATGGGGACTAATTTTGTTTAAACCACCACAGTGACCCTCTTACCCACTGTCACCCTTCACACAGTGACTCCCTGACCCACACAGTGACTCCCTGACCCACACAGTGACTCCCTGACCCACAGTGACCCCTGACCCACAGTGACCTTGCTCTTATGCTGTGTTCCAGCATGGGCTACTGCATTCTCTTCGTGCATGGACTGAACAAGCTGTGTGCTGGGCTGAGCCGGTGTGGGGCCACCTCCCTGATGGCGTCTACTGTGTTGCTGCTCCTGCTTTTTTCCTGGAAAACCGTGAAGCAGAATGAAATCTGGTTGTCGAGAGAGTCCTTATTCAGGTATGATAAAGCAGGTAAATGTGTGTTTCTTCCCACTCTTTTGCTGATGACAAATTTGCTTCCGAGTGAAGTAACGTGGGTATGGCTCTTTGTGTTAATCTGGAAAATCGCTTTTAATAAATTTGAAGTTTTGGGGGTTTAATTTTAGGATTTTAAAAGTAATCTGTAAAATTTAACATGCACTCGCTCCGAGTGAGGAGATTCTGGGTCTGTGAAGTTGGGTGGAAACAGCCACTGATGAGGGGGTGGCAGTTCAATCAGTCACCAAATGAGATCTCCATGCCTTGTTTCATCACTCAGCCAGGGACAAGGGGAAGGTGAGCACACAGCAGGAGGGCAGGACAGGCAGTGAATTCTCTGGAATATTCCAGAGCATTAAATCATAATCCGTGTCCTCTCTGTTCATCATTGTTTATTTTAAACATTCGTTTAGGTGAGGAAATAAAAGACTTCCTTTTCTGGTGGGGTTTTTTTCCCCTCTGTGATGGAACATTTTTCTGAATACAAGCATGTTGCTGGGTTGGTGCTAACAATTCGGGGTAGAGCACTTGCCAAGTACACTGGGTTATATCCATATCCCTAGCATCATTCATATGTGAGTGTGTGTACTGATATACATATGTGTATATGTCATATACATATATGTGAATGTGTGTACTAATGTACATATGTGTATATGTTATGTATTCACATGTATGTGAATGTATGTATACACATTTATAAATATGTAAACACATGTCATATATACATAAACACATGTGCATGTATGTACATGTACGTGTGTTCATGTGTGCGCATATTTACATAGACATGCATATGTGTGTGTTAATCTATAGCTTACAACCTGTCCCAAAGTACAAATATTAGTATTAGTTGTAAAGAAGTGAATGTATAGATGAATGAATGAACAAATAAGGCAGACGTTCACCGGGCTCTGCTACCTTTTGAAAATAATGTGTCTGAGGCTGGGTGTGGTGGTGGACTCGGAAGGCAGAGCCAGGCGGATCTCTGAAACTTCGAGGCCAGCCTGATCTACATAGGGTTCCAGAACAGTCAGGGCTACACTGTGAGACCCTGTCAGAAAGAGAGAGAGAGAGAGAGAGAGAGAGAGAGAGAGAGAGAGAGAGAGAGAGAGAAAGAGAGAGGGAGGGAGAGGAGAGAATGTGTTTGATCTTACGACCCTGCAACATCGGCATTTTTAGTGTAGCTAGCTTAGTGTGCCTGTCTTGGTGTCATTGCAGCGCTGGTTCCCACAGGGTGACTGCTGTGGGGTAAGGCTCTTTGTTTATCAGACGTAACAATGGTTTCGTGTTGACACTCTCTGTGTGAACACAAGGGATTTTGACCACTCTCATTCTCTGTTCAGACTTCTGTGTCCTGTCCAGTGATCACCTCCTTCCACACTAATACCCTGGAGTTAGAAGTGGCTGGGAGTCATCACATGGACGTGGGTGCGGGGAATCAGGCACAGGGCCCCTGTAAGAGCAGCTGCTCTCTGCACGTCTGGACCTCTCCAGCTCACTTCCCTTTGTGGTGGCCCAGTGAGTCCCTTAGGATTGTTCATAGCTGAAGGTTTACCCAAGGATAGACCACTGAAGACAAAGACTCTTTCTATCTTGCAGCTGTTTCTTTTCTGCTTGTTTAAATGTGTTCTTTCCTTCGCAGACCTGATAAAGAGCTCTCGGGCTTTACCCTAGCCGCCTCATTCACTGTGGTCCTCACAGAACACAGGCCCCTCCCTCCTCATGCCTCAGTCTGGGGGCATTGAAGTTCAGACACAGAGCTTCCTGCTGGTCTCTTGATTTAATCTTTCTCTCACTTTCAGTGGTTGACTTTTTATGGAACACTTCCCAGCCGTTCTGCTACTGTGTCCAGCACTTCCCCTGAAGATGCCACACATTGGGAATGGCATTTATATGATATTTACTCCTTAATCAAAGCCACTTAGGTTGCAGGGGTGGGAGGCAGTGTTTGCTCCAAGGACAGTAACCTAGAGTTCACACCCACCGTAGCTAATTCCAGTAGTTAAGAAATAAGTAAAAACAGCAACAACGATAAGGCTGGAGTGCACACTGACTTTGCAGCCCAAACTTTCTGCCCCTTTCGGTGGAAGTTTGTTGGGAGTGAGTAGTTGGTCACTATAATACAACCATCCCACGGCTGTGCTGAAAGGGACTTTGGCCCAGGAGGCCTTTGAAGATCAGGTGAGTTTTTGTGTCAGGAGCAATCAAAACAACTGATAACTTTAAATAAGACTTTGATGCTGTCTAAGTCCTGGGAAAGCTGGAGGCTTGTAGAGTCTTTTCTTCATTAAGGCTGGATGTGTATGCGACTTCCTCTGTGAGGAATAACGCTGAGCTCACTCGGACACTTCACTGCCAGCTGCTGAGGCAGCATCGGGAGTTAGGCTTTTTGACTGCATGCTAAGTTCACCTGCTTAACTGCTTGCTCTGGGGCAAATCCCTTAAAGTTCATGGGAAAATAGAGAAAACGGTGCTTCTCATCCAAGCGTAGAGGAGAAGGACACAGGATGACAGACAGAGGGGAAGGACACTGGGAGAGGACGCCTTGGAGGGCCTGGGAGCCAGCTTAGAGCAAATGTTGCTGGAATCCTCTCTCTCAGCATCAGCTACTCCCCAACTCTAGGAATGATTGGAATTTGTGCCTAAGTACTTACCAGGACTCTGGCCTCTTCATCTGTACTACAGGGTACAGCAGTTGGCATCTGCCCTAGAATGAAATGATGATACGTGGTAGGTGGGCCCTCGGCCCAGGGTTTGACTGAAGATGAGCAATACGCAAGCATCACCATCTGTTGTGACAGGGTGAAACCTTGGACCAAAGCAGAGTCCAAAACCGAGGAGCGATTTAGCTCCCCTTTGCTTTGCTCTGATGCTCTGGCTGCCATTAGTAATGCCTTAATGTTTAGTCTCTAGCTACGAATTTGAGATGGTTCTACCACCCTGCTCTTCAGTAACGTGAACTAAACAAACTGCTGTTCTAAACCCTGGAGAGATGTCTGACGAAGGTGTCTGCTTTGTTGTTGTTGTTGTGTTTTGTTTTTTCTCTTTCTTCTATTTCTCAAGTCCTCTACCAATAAGAGGTGTGAGTGAGACATGGGAAATGCATGTGTTAAATGCTGTGTGGTACGGGCTGGAGAGACAACTCAGTGGTTAAGAGCACTGGCTGCTCTTCCAGAGGACCTGGGTTCCTGACACCCAGGTGACAGCTCACAACCACCTGTAACTCCTGGTCCAAGGAGTCAGATGCCCTCTGCTGGCCTCTGAGGGCACTGCACAGACTACGTGAAGGCAAAGCCCATATACATAAAATAAGTCTTAAAAAACAAAACAGAATGCTGATCGTTGGCATGACGCTGTGACCTCGGCACTTAGGAGGTGTGCATGACCACACTAATCTGGTTTTAGTGAACATTATGGTTCCTCAAGTTCTCAATGAGAGCATTGGCATGATAGAAATAAACAGAATTTACGATGTTTTAATGGTGGGTGCCCAGAGCAAACACTAGGGTCACCCCCACCTAACTGGGTTTGCATCTTTCTCCCTCTCTTCTTCCTGTTATCACCGTTCTGTTCTCTGCTCCTGTGGTTTGAATTCTTCTGCACACAGCATGTTTCCTACCTGTGGCTTTTACAATGTCTTCCAGGCCCACTCTGGTGTCACGCAATGCACAACCTCCTTTTGTAAAGCTGAATGATATTCTGTTGTACATATAAGTCACAGTTTGATTTTTTGTTCATCTATTCATGGGCCTTGTAGTGTGATGATTTTGCTCTTTTTGGGGGTCCTGCCACTCAGCTCCCAAATAAGATACATATGGAGGCGTATTCTTAGTTATGAATACCTGGCCTTAGCTTGGCTTGTTTCTTGCCAGCTTTATATGAGTTATCCCATATGCCTTTTCCCTCTGGGCATTTATCTTTCTTATTTCTGTATATCTTACTTTCACTCTGACTCCTTGTTCTTTTGTCCTGTGCCCCCCCCCGCCTTATTTCTCCTTCTATTTTAATCTCTGCCTGCCAGCCCCACCTATCCTTGCTCCTGCCTCACCATTGGCCATTAAGCTCTTTTTGTTTTTTTTAGACCATCATGTGTTTTAGACAAAGTAGCAGAGTTTTACAGAATTAAACAAATGCAGCATAAGCAAAGTCACACACCTTAAAATAATATCCCCAACAGCCTTATGTTAGTATATCTTGATTATGGTGAATAAGGAGGAAGCTGTTTGATGCTGACCCTGGCAGTGATTTCTTAGATGTCACAAGGAAGGGTAAGCACAGACCAACAGAAGCAGAAATGAAGAAATGGGGCCACATCAAACCGCAAGGCTCCTGTAGCTGGGTGTGATGTTCGTGGGGTCATTCGCGTGAACCGAGAGCTTGGGCTCCACAGAATGGTTGTTTTCAACATGCCGGGGATAAGTGCAGCCGAGGGCCTGGTTAGAAAACCTGGCAGACTCCAGGTGGGAACAGAAACCAGTTCAGCCATCCTTAGACACAGCACAGAAGTTCTGCAAAGGGTTGGAGATAGAGTCCTCACGTTGTCCAGCAGTGAGCCCCTTAAACCACGTAAGCAGTGATGTTTTGTTATGGTTGGCTGAATGGACTCTCGCTTGCTTTGTTGCTACTGTTGTTGTTTTAGTTTGGTTTTGGGGGGTTTTGAGAAAGAGTTTCTCTGTGTAGCTCTGACTGTCTTGGAATTCACTCTGTAGACCAAGCTGGCCTCAAACTTACAGAGATCTACTTGCCTCGCCTCCCGAGTGCTGGGATTAAGGTGTCTACCACCAATGCCTGACCTATCACTTGCTTAAGCAAGGCGTTTGATGCTTCCACAAACTTCATTTCATCAATTATAGAATAATCATTTCTTTAATAATTTAAGTTAGCATAGACTTGATATGGCAATATTAATGTCAATAAATAGGGATGTCAGCCTACATGCAGCCTTCTGGTAATGAGTCCTGTTTGTACTCAATCTCAAATTACAGGAAGGAAGGGAGGGAGGGAGGGAGGGATGAAAAAGAAAGAAAGAAAACAAAAGGAAGGCTTAACTGAAGGAAGAAAGGAAGGAAGGAAGGGAGGGAGGGAGGGAGGGAGGGAGGGAAGGAAGGAAGGAAGGAAGGAAGGAAGGAAGGAAGGAAGGAAGGAAGGAAGGAAGGCAGCTCATCAGCTCATGAAGCTGGGAACAGAACACAAAAGGACCTGACAATAGTGTGATTCTTGTTTTCTTCCTTTTTAATGTCCTCTGTAGGTCTGGAGTTCAGACTCTGCCCCACAATGCAAAGGTTCATTACAACTACGCCAACTTCCTAAAAGACCAAGGCCGGAACAAGGAAGCCATCTACCACTACAGAACCGCCCTCAAGTAAGCACCGCAGAAGGCAGTTGCTCTATGCTGGGACAGGGCCGTTCATGTTACCCTTCTCCTCCCAGGGTGTGAGGGCCGTTATTTCTCTTGACAGTGAACGCACCCTTGGGAGTAAAAGGGCTCTTGAATTCTGAGTCTCCGGGCTCAGTATTCACGTCTGTCACAGATGTACTCAGTGTTGCTTCTCCTTTCATGTTCAACATCTTGCAAAAGAACAACAACAACAACAATAATAATAAAATGGTCATAGCTACACATAAGAGTGGGGTGGGATTCAGCTGGATTATGCAAATTTGCAAAACAGGAGTTTCTTGTTAAAAGTACACTGTAAGTTTGGGGAACACGTGTCCTAATGAACCTTTAACAGCATGTATATTGACCGCTTTAGGCCTCTGTCATCCCTTTCTCATGTCTGTTAAGGGGCACACATGTATGCACTGATATGGAGGCCTGAGGCTCTCCTCAGAGGTCATTCCTTAGGCACTGGTCGCTTGGCTTTGAAACAGTCTCAGCAGCCTAGAAATTGCCAGTTAGACGAGACTAAATGGTCCTTGAGACGTGTTTCCAGAAAGCTGAAAAAGAAAGACGAAGACATATTCCACCACAGGTGCTCGTAAAGTAGGCTTTGGCCTTAATCGTAAACGTCTCACAGTGTCTCATGCGTTCTTGAAGGGAGGCCATGGGCAGTCAGTCTGTCCAACAGTGCTGGTGGGAGAAAGATTATCTCCATGCTCACGAATTCTGTCAGCTTCAGATAGAAAAGTAATTCTAACCCTAAGCCACAGCGGGGCCAGAGGTTTATGTTAAGTGAAATCCTCAGGCAGTTGTTGCCACAGAATTATAGTTGGTGGTATTTCTGCTTCTTTCCTGTGAAACAATAGAAATAAATACTTACTTCTAGAAGAAATATATTCCCTGAATGAGGGAAAGACAATCAGAGCTTAAAGCCAGTGCTGAAATTAGTGAGTTATTTATTTCTCTCAGCCCAGATTCCAAATGTTTCTGATTTAAAATTTCATTTTTGTGTGGACTCCGCTCCCAAGGACCTTCAGCATATATCAGTGTTTTACTTTCTGTTTTGAAATAGGTTGTCATTCTTTGTGTTAAACAAAAAAGGAAAACCCCCCAGGGCCATTCATCATTGTGACAATTGTCTGTCCTTGGTGATTGGAAGACTGCTACTTCAGTACTGCTATTTCTTGGTGGGCGTTTCTGAGCGAGGTCATCTCCTACCCAAGGCTCATCTCCTCTGACCTGGGGCACCTCAAGCCGTCCATATTACCACAGCAAGAAAGACAGTTTTACCACGAATTCTAATTGTTCTCAATAAAAACCCACAGTCAGATATTAGGGGTGAAATATATGAGCCCATGGTGGGGGGCCGTTCTCATCAGAACACCACAGGAAGGGTCCCACAATGGACCAGGCTCTTTCCTCTTGGATTAATCTCCAGTGTGATGGCTGGTTTCCCCTGTTGACTTGACTGGTGAACAAACACCTAGGGAACTGAGAAGACACACCACCGTGTGTCCTGTGAGGGTGTTTCCAGGGAGGAAAGACTGCTCCAAATGTAGCTGGCATCGCTTTGCAAGCTGGGTCTTCAACTGAATGGAAAGAGAAAGGGGGGATGTTGGCTGGGCACCAGCACTCCCCTCTGATGTAGGTGTGAGCCAGCAGCCTCCTTTCCCCTTGCTTTCCCGGTGTTTTATTACAGGTTCAAAAAAGGGAACTAATACATCTACCCAGAGTTTGATTGGGAAGGAATTGAACTAACATCTGTTGCCATGACTGGAGTCCTACAGGGAGATAGATCCCAGTAGATTGAGATGAGTGTCTGTGAGAACACGGACTAATAGAGGGATGAGTATTGAAGACACACGGCTGTCTTTAGAGTCTGAGGAGACGTGAGATGTCTAAGTAACCATTGCTCTTGGTGCCTCTGGTCTGTCAGCTTCTTGCCATTCCCCTAAAATGCTGTTTGGAAGCTGCTGGGGTCCGGCCGTTAGAAACCAGGAGTCAGCGAGGCTTTCTGGAAGCTCCTTTACATTCTTGCTGAGGGGACATTTTAAATGTCTTTCTCGTGACCACGACACCATCTGCCCTGTGTCTTTGGAAAAAATTAAGATCCCAATATTGTCTATTAGCCAGTTTTAGCTGGGAGGAGATGGTTTCTTTGGCTGTTGCAGTAATTTTACCGGTGAAATTCTAAAGAGCTTTCCAATATCACAAGTAGGTATTTGAAATGATTTTTGTTTCTTTCATGTTGATGAACCAAGAAGAGATTACATTCTTAATCTGCATACACACTCACACACACACATCAAATGCACGTGTGCATATGTGCACATATATACACATATGCGCTTTTATTATGTCTCATAAAGCTTAAGAAATTAACATTACTTAGAAAAATACTGAACTTTAGTGAAATTCTGGCCAGCGTCAACTGAGCTTTAAAATGGAAGTGTCGTTATTTATCTTCAGGAGAGTTCCGTGCTTTCTGGCTGCCTCTTTTCCTCCCCACGTCTCACTTTCCTTTAACTAGCTTAGCCAAGGCTCCCCAGGATGCAGACTCCAGGGCAGAAGTTTGCATGCAGGAAGGTTGTCCAGAGCATTCTCATAAACACAGGAAGGAAGCAAAGAGCAAGACGGACAAGGGCGTGGGATGCACTGACCCTGAGTACTTCTGCAGCGGGGCTGACCCCCCCCCCCCCACCGAGAGCTATCATGAGCAGACATCCATCTAGACACCGCTTGTCTGCCAGGCAGGCAACACCCTAGGTGTCTGGTGGGGAGGAGATGGGCCTGGGTAGCACCCACATCCTGGAAGGTGGAATCTAGTACCTCCAAACTGAAGGCACACACTCCAAAAAAACACATAGTACTTCTTTACAGGAGAGGTAACGCTTACCCAAAATGTATGGGATCTGAAGTGTTTTAGAGTTCATAACTTTTCATCAGAATAAAGTTTTGACTTTGTGTTAATGAGTAGTTGCCACCTCCTTCATCTCATTATTGTCCCTGCAGTAGGCTTCCAGTAACGTTCAACTGACTCGTCAAATAGCAACCAGAAACAAGTTCTGACCATAGTCACCACCTGAGTGCTGGGATTAAAGGTGGGAGCCCTGCCACTTGGCGACCAAGGTGATTCTTTTAAAAGAAAACATTTTATTTGGGAACTTGCTTAAAATTTCAGAGGATTAGTCCATTATCATCATAGTAGGGAGTGTGGTGGCTCATAAGCAGCCGTGGTCCTGGAGCTGAGAGCTTTAGATCCTGTTCTACAGGCAGCGGGAAGGGAGGGATGGAAGGAGAGAGAGAGAGAAAGACTGGGCCCGGCATGGCATGGGTTTTTGATACCTCAAGTCCCACTCATCAAGGCCACACCTCCTAATCCTACTAAGCATTCAAACACATGCGGCCATAGAGGCCATTCTTACTCAAACCACCATGTTTTACTCCCTGGCCCCCACAGGCTGTTACCTATATCATAATACAAAATGGATTCAGTCCAACTTCAAAAGTTCCCGTAGTCTACGGCAGTCTTAACTTAACATTGTTTAGAAGTTAAAAGTCTCTTCTGATGTAAACGGAGACTGCTCACCGGACTGAGAGGCCGGGTGTTGGAGCAGTAGCTGAGAGCTGGGGGGGAGGGGGGTGATACAAGGCTTCCCAAATAGTTCCACCCACTGGGAACAAAATATTCAAATATCCGAGATTATGGGGACCATTCTCATTCAAACCATCACAGACCTCAATTAAGAAAGATTCCAAATATCACCCTTGGATCAATGTGAAAGTGTACATACATGTTGCTTATAATGTACTTCCTGTTTACTTAGGTACTATTATATCCTTCTGGGGTCCTTGAAGAGTTGAAGACAAATAGTTATAGTTTTTCTTAGTTATGATAAAAAATAAATTAGATATGATGTTAAAGTTAAAACCTTCCTTTTCATTTAGACAGAAAAGGGAAGATGATGTTGGATTCCCCTCTATATGCTGTGAATATGTTTTATTACCATTGGTTAATAAAGAAGCTGCTTCAGCCTATGGCAGGGCAGAAAAAAGCCAGGCAGGAAATTCGAACAGAGTTATAGAGAGAGAGTAGGTAGAGTCAGGGAGCCACCATGTAGATGCCAACAGAGAAAGACATAGCCAGAACCTTACCCAGTAAACCACAGCCTCAAGGCGATACACAGATTAATAGAAATGGGTTAATTTAAGATGTAAGAGTTAGTTAATAAGAAGCCTGAGCTAACAGACCAAACAGTGTTATAATTAATAAAGTTTCTGTGTGATTATTCAGGTCTGGGTGATAGGGAAACAAATGAGCAGTCTCCGTTTACATCAGAAGAGACTTTTAACTTTTAAACAATGTTAAGACTGCTGTAGACTACGGGAACTTTTGAAGTTGGACTGAATCCATTTTGTATTATGATATAGGTAACAGCCTGTGGGGGCCAGGGAGTGAAACATGGTGGTTTGAGTAAGAATGGCCTCTACGGCCGCATGTGTTTGAATGCTTAGTAGGATTAGGGGGTGTGGCCTTGATGAGTGGGATTTGAGGTATCAAAAACCCATGCCATGCCGGGCCCAGTCTTTCTCTCTCTCTCTCCTTCCATCCCTCCCTTCCCGCTGCCTGTAGAACAGGATCTAAAGCTCTCAGCTCCAGGACCATGGCTGCTTATGAGCCACCACACTCCCTACTATGATGATAATGGACTAATCCTCTGAAATTTTAAGCAAGCTCCCAAATAAAATGTTTTCTTTAAAAAGAATCACCTTGGTCGCCAAGTGGCAGGGCTCCCACCTTTAATCCCAGCACTCAGGTGGTGACTATGGTCAGAACTTGTCACCAGTCAGTTAGGAACATCGTGCACTCTAACCCTCCGAAACTGTAAGATCCAAATAAACTCTTCTATAGTTTGCCTTGGTCATGGCGTCTCATCATAGCAGTAGGAAAGTAACTAAGACAAGGTCCACCTTATTGAGCCAGGACCCCTGGGTTCATGGATACAGCTAGTCTAGCTAGCCAGCTTCCACAGAGGACTCCCTGTCTCTCCATGCATGCTTGGCATCTATATGGGTTCTGGAGACTCAAACTCTGGTCTTTACCCTTGAACAGCAAGAATTTTATGCTCCTGTGTATCTCTGCTGCTCTGCTTCTTTCTTACTTTGTGCTCAGGATCCTGTCACATCCAGTGCTGAAATGATCTGACTTTCTTTAAATCTGTTGCTGTGAAGTCTGTCTTAGTTCTGGTTTCTATTGCTGTGAAGAGACACCTGGCAACTTTATAAAGAAAACATTTAATTGAGGGGGCTCACTTACAATTTCAGAGGTTCAGTCTTTATCATCATGGCAGGGAACATAGCAGAATGCAGGCAGATGTTGTACTAGAGCTGAGAGTGCCACATCTTGCAGTCAATGAGAAGTCAGTTGACACACTGGGCATAGGAATCCTCAAAACCTGTCCCCACAGTGACATGCTTCCTCCAACAAGGCCACACCTCCTCATAGTGCCACTCCCTGTGAGAACATGGGGGCCAATTATATTCAAACTACCACACTGCCCTTCATGGGCACTTTCTGTTGTTCTGGAAATGTTCTTTAGTTGCTCCAATTTTAAACAACCCTTCACATAAGCCTGTCTCTATTTCTTCTTCATCTGCTGAGTAGGCTGTTGGGTCTGTTGACGTTTTGCCTCTCAAGTGAAACAATCTCCTAGATAGCCACAGCCTCTTCTCTTTGTCCTCCTGCTTCCTGGAACCCCTGGGGCTGCTCTAAGGTCACCAGCTGCTTCCCAGCAGACAGGCCTTAGAGCCACCTGACTGTTGGAGCAGCTGACTGTCCTCATCCTAACATGGACACCCTTCTTTACCTGGTTGGTTCTGAGCATGGTGATCCATGCTGTTGGTCTCTCTGGTATTTCCGTAGACTCTTCTTCCTCTGAAAAACCCTTAATAAACATTTTCCCCCTCCCCTCTTATGCTAGGCTTTCTTATTTTGGGTATTCACTTCCTTTTAGAAAGCTTCCCTTTGCCCCTTTGTGCTGCTCGGCCCTCAGATGTGTGTGCATTACTTGTCATTCCTCTATAACAGCCACACGCCTGGCAGGCTGCAGGGCATTTTTTCATCCTTCCCCTTGCACTACACACTCAGCTACCCAGCCTCTCTGCAGAGCCTGCCCGTTCCTACCATTGCACACCCAGCTACCCACCCTCTCTGCAGAGCCTGCCCGTTCCTACCATTGCACACCCAGCTACCCACCCTCTCTGCAGAGTCTGCTGTTTCTACCATTGCACACCCAGCTACCCACCCTCTCTGCAGAGCTGGCCTGTTTCTACCATTGCACACCCAGCTACCCACCCTCTCTGCAGAGCTGGCCTGTTTCTACCATGTCCGGGTAAACATTCTCTGGTTCCCTGAGTTCTTCAGCCTTCCTTTCCATGGAACACCATTGCTGCTCTGTTTGGTGGTATGAACCTGGGAGAGTCGAACCTGAAAATGAGGTGGGCTAAAGTCTCATGCAGTAGCCAACTTTATTCAGAGCATTGGATAATTTATATTCTGAGGATATCCTAAGGGTTGGGCAAAGTCATATGAGCAAAGTTCACTGGAGTTTAAATTGTATACAGTCACAAGGGCAAGGTCACATGAGTTTAGGCTGTATATAGTTACGAGAATTACTTGTGCTTTGGAGCATATCCTGAATAATAACAGCTGAGACGATGGGTAAGCTGAAGTAAACCCACTCGTAATATCACACCTGGAAGGGACACAAAAGCATATTCCAAGAACAAATTCATGTTATGGAGGAACAGGTTATAAAACTCTTACCTTATTTACTTGGAGTTTTCTTACAAGCTCTCCGAAATCTCCTCACATAACCCCACTGGATGAGAATGAGACCACTACCACAACTTTTTTTTTTCTTTTTTTTGGTTTTTCGAGACAGGGTTTCCCTGTGGTTTTGGAGCCTGTCCTGGAACTAGCTCTTGTAGACCAGGCTGGTCTCGAACTCACAGAGATCCGCCTGCCTCTGCCTCCCGAGTGCTGGGATTAAAGGCGTGCGCCACCACCGCCCGGCTCACTACCACAACTTTTAAGCCAAATTTGAAGCAGGCCTTATTAACTACTGGTCTGGAAGATACACACTGACCAGATCCATGTCCTGGGTTCCCAAAGAATAGACCCGAATTATGTTTGGTACCTACAAAGGCAAAACCTACAAGGCTTTGTTTCCTGCCTTCATCCAATGTAGCCAACATACATCCTAACTTCTTTCTTGCCTACATACGTCCCACCTATGTGTGGCCAAGCACATCATGTGCAGTTGGGGCAACCAACCATGTTTATAGAAGTGAAAACACTGACTTGTTGCCCTACTTGAACCACAGCCCCCAGCATTCCAGGAAGTTACCTGTCCTTGGGCAGGTGGGGTTTACAGGCTAGAGGCACTTTTGTTTTATAGATCTCTGAAACACAGTAATTAAAACTTAGTATAACTCCAGCCTTCACAGTACCTTCCCATCTCTCCCTGATTTGCCCCTTCATCAGGCCCCAGCCTCCACCGTTACTGTCCCCAGTCATCCATGTTCTCCCTGTTCCCCGCAGCTCAGATTCCACTTTTGCTCTCTGTTTCCTGGAAGCAAGGGGAGGTTGTCTTGCTGCTCTTGGCCTTTGACCGAGGGCATGGCCCACTGTAGGTGCTTGGTAAATGCTTGTAGAGAAGCCTGTGTGACAACAGTGCACAACATCTTGTTGTGCCCAAATCTGCTAAATCCCCGCAAAAGCCAACCAGGAGATGGAGGTCCCGTATGTAAAAGCAAAGAGCCTTTATTTTAATCAAGTTTGCAAACTTGGTCTCTCCACATGTCCAACGTATTGGAATTACCGGAGAGCCCGAACTCAATTAGAATTGGATTTTTATAGTAGTAAAGTTGGGGGTAAGGGTTTCTGAGGTTCAGGACCCCTGATTGGCTGACATTTGTCTAGGGTGTCCTGGTGAGTGTGTTTTGGCAGGTGATCCTTTCTACAGTGGTTGGAATGTTAGACATTTCCTTTGAATGGTCTGTTGGGTAATCTCCGCTTGTGGTTCCTCCTGCAACCAGGTATTGCCTCAGGGTAAACTACTGAGACTCAGGCCTCCTTTTTTTTTTTTTTTTTTTTTTT
>NW_004949097.1:14771572-14797355 GCF_000317375.1 Microtus ochrogaster | reverse complement strand
ACCAGGCTGGTCTCGAACTCACAGAGATCCGCCTGCCTCTGCCTCCCGAGTGCTGGGATTAAAGGCGTGCGCCACCATCGCCCGGTTCAGGTCTAAAGACTCAGGCCTCTTATTAAATTACGGATGGCCAAGTTCTACTCTGGCAGATGATAACGGTTGGAAGTAAAGAACTTTCTTTGGCTGACTTGCCCATACTTAGCTTATTATGGCTGGCCCCCACAATCTCAGTCACCAAACACTTAGTGACAGTCCCACCATGGTATGTGATGCTTCTCAGAGAGCACTGGGCTGATCTGGGAATTGTCAGATTCTCCACAGCCTACCTACTGCCAATCACATGCCCGTGATGACCCCAGTGGTCAAGATTGACGTCAGAATATGTGTCCTTCCCACCTCCATGATGACTTCAACTGAAAGCTGTTGATTAGGGAATGTGGACGTGTCTTCCTGCCCACGGTTGTCTCTGAGTTAACTCACCAGCCAGTATGTTCATGATAAGAAATGTCATAACAACTAGGACCCAGGAGCACATGAACCTGTCACTCAGAAGGCACACAGTGTAATAATTCTGCGCAAGAGGGACCTTGGTGACAAGTGAGTCCAAATCACGGCAGGTGAGAGCCCACAGCCATACAGACAGAACTTAAGTAGGGAGTGGAGGAAAGAAAGGGAGAGAGAGAGAAAGAGAGAGAGAGAGACAGAGAGACAGAGAGAGAGAGAGAGGCAGAGAGGGAAAGGGAAGAAGAAAAAGAGGGAGAAGTAGGCAGAGTTTTACTTTTTTTTTAAATTTTTCGAGACAGGTTTTCTCAGTGGCTTTGGAGCTTGTCCTGGAACTAGTTCTTGTAGACCTGGCTGGCCTTGAACTCACAGAGATCTGCCTGCCCCTGCACCACCAGTGCCTGGCAGAGTTTTGCCTTTTAAAGAGACAGGGTACTTCCTGCCCTGCACTCAGGTTTGACATAGGACATGACACACTGTCAGGTCCTCAAGGGGCACAGCTAGGTTCCTCTGGATGCTAACACACAGGACTTTGAATGACCTTCTGACCTTGGACATGGCTTTAAAATTGGTCCAGAATTGTATTTGGTGTGGAGCAAAGAGGAAAAGCTTTGGAAAACGCTGCTGGGCCTGAGAAGATCAATTATTCCTGTTGTGAAGAACTGATAATACTTCCTCATTCTCAAAATGGAAATGGCCCCTTAGCCTTAGTGTCTGAACAGACGTAGTACAGGAAGAACAGGTGGATAGGAGCTGGCTTACGTCTTTGTTCACTGGTCTGGTGATGGAGAAAGAATAGATGTTATTTTGACTGATGGGAAGAATTCAGAGGCCCCTCGAGGCAACAAAGAGGGTGAGTGGTGTGTTCATGTATGTGGGTGTGGGCGATGCGTGTGTGAGCATGCACGTGTGTGTCCAACTGTTCAGGTGAGTGTGGAGGCCTGAGGTTAAAGGCAGGTGTCTTTTTCCACTTTTTCCAGTCTCCTCACCTTGTTGTTTTGTTTTGTTTTTTTGGGTTTTTTTTTTTTTTTTTTTGAGAGAGTCTCTCACTGAACTGAACATAGAGCTCACTGATTGTGTCAACTAGGCAGCCAGTAAGCCTTAGGAACCCACCTGTTTCTGCCCCCCAAAGACCAAGTTTACAGACATGTACAACCACATTTAGCTTTTACGTGAGTGTTGGGGAATCCTAGTAGCATCCCTGTAGGACAGGGACTTTATCAACTGTCTCCCCAGTCCCACAGTGATGTTTCTGATGTGAGGACCCCACCTGGCATGTGATCCCGGGATCCTGCATCTGACCCAAAGCACAGTTGTGATGGTGGAGGTTTTTACTCCCACGGAAACTTACAAAAGCAGCTGTCTCACGCTCATACCCAGCACCATGCTGCTGATATCTGTCTCCCGCCTGGACCAGTTTCCTGTCCCACTCCGCCACTCAGTCCAGAGTTCATCACCCCGCAAACCATTGCTATTGAAAAGAGCAGAGAGGTGTTCGTTCAGTAGATTTCCCACTCTGGAATCAGGACAACACAACCATTTACAAGTGACTCACTTCCTTATGGGCTGGGCGGAATCCCTCAGCAGCAGCACTGAGGTCTCTGTAGTGAGAAAGGTGAAGCCCCTGAGGCTCTCAGTGAAAAGGGACCAGGAACTCAGTGCCTGCAAATAGGCAGGAGGCAGGTGAAGCATGAGTCATCCCTTCAGATGATCCCACAAGCAGACCTGGAGGATCACCACTGCCCCCAGTGTCACCAGGGGCCAGGACAATTGAACTGGTGGCACAGAAGGAACTGGGCATATAAAATATGCAGAATTAACAGTCTTTCGTCTGTAGCAAAGTTTATTCTCTGTGTACTTCAGGCCAGTGAACTGAGATTTATTCTTCCTAGTCATGGTTTCCTTTGTGATCATTTTTCTCTCAAAAGGAAATAGAAAATTAAAAAAAAAAAAACAACCTTAGGGCAGTTAACCTCAAATAAATTAACGTGTGGCGTGAAAATCAGACACTTGGTTAGGCGTGTGTGCTCTGGAAGGGGAGTCGCAAGCTATAGTATATAAGTCAGTGTTATTTGAAAATGACTGGTAAGGTATTGAAAGGGTAAAAACGTATAACATTCTTAACTTCTAAGTTTTAAAAGACACGAGTGAAACAACACACAAGCCCAAACTTTAGCCCCAAACAGCTATACCTGTGGCGCTTTACAGACAGGGCTGGAGGGAAGGCGTAGTGGGCAGGAGCTCTTGGTGGGCAGGCATGGTGACAGGAGGTGTTTGAGGTCAGATCCTAGCACCCACGTAAAAAGCCAGTGTGACTGCTTATGCCTGTAACCTCAGCCCTGTGCAGGTAGAGACTGGATCAGTCGGGACTGCTGGCCGCCAGCCTGGCTCCAGTTTCGGTGAGAGACTCTGTCTCAGAGAAATAAGACAGAGAGTGATAGAGCAGGGCACTAAATGTACTTCTCGCACAGACCCATGCACACGCATGTGTGTACACATATATACACACACAAGCCTTACAAACAGTAACCCATAAAGCAGGAGTTTGCTTCTTACAGGCTACTGAGTGTTGTTGACTCTGGCTAGTTCTCAAAGAGGTAACTGTATAAACTGAGGACATGTCAGCTCCAAGGTATGGTTAAGGGGAAGGTTTGTCTTGCAAATATGAGAGAGAGATAGCAAGAGCTGTCTGGAAGTGTCCAGGGCAGGGAGAGGAAGCAGCAGACGGAACGTTGCCAGCAGAAAGGACGTGGTCGTGAGAAGAGAAAGAGAAGAACAAGAGAGTAAGGCAAAGAGAATGAGGGCCAATGAGACCAAGGAAGAGGGGGCCCAGAGAATGCACAGCCAAAATAGTCAGGTTGTACAGGAGCGAGAAGCCGGGAGAGGGAGCCCACGAGATGGAGATGTTTGGGGAAGGAATGGAGTGAAAAAAGCTGAGGAGAGCCAGGGGGATAAGACCACTGCCATAATTTAAAACCAAATTTGAAGCAAGCTTCAATTAGATAATGGTCATGTCGATGGACTTTCTGGCCAGGTCTGTCTCTGTGTTTCCAGAAAATGGCCCCAAGTCACGGTTTGCAGGGGCTTAAAAAGGCAAAACCCATAATTCGTTACATTTCCCATGGGGTCCAATCAGCAGCAAGCATACATCCTGACGCATTCCCTGCCTGTGAGCCTCCCGCTGGCATTGGTCAAGCGCAGTGGATACAGACATTGGGTACAGATGGGTCAGATGGGCTTGTTTAGGAGAGTGAGAGCCTGTGGGTTGTTACCTCCCGTAAACCACAGCCTCCAGTGTCAGGAATCATCTGTCTTTGAGCAAGGGACTTGCAGGTTAGGGGCATTTTTGTTTCATGGATCTCTTAGGCACAGTAATTACAACTTAAGAGTGTAACTTTGGTTCTCACAGATGCCAGCATGGACTCATGTTGTCTTTATCTGAGTTATTCTATTTACCAATTAAGACTCGGGAGTCAGATACTGGGGTCAAGAAGCAACCAACTGACCTTCCTTTTTGGCCAGAGACCTTGACACCCCCCTCACACCCACCCCGGTCCCCCCCCCCCCGCAAGAGGTATCCTCCTCCTCTTAGTCCCACCCAGTCCCTCCCCCCATCTGTATTCTTGAGTCCTCCACATTCCCTATGATAATTCTTGTCAGCTAGTCGCTGGCTCCGCCCCCAGACTCAAGGTTAATTTTATTAACCCAGAATCAGTGTGATCAAATATCCCACAGCAGACTCAGTAACAGAGACTTGTGATACTGGGAGAGACTGGTGGTGAGCGTGTGTGTGGGATGCTAATATCAGCGCAGATGACCGTTTGTGCCGACTTCCTTTCAGGCCTGACAGTCAGGACGGTTTTAAGAGAGGAGGCAATGTTTGGAGTAAACAAGTCTCTCTGAAGCCAACATTTTTGCATGTTGCGTTGATTTCACTCCTTCCTCTGAGAACTGGTTCATAATAGGTCATAATTTAAGTGAATTGCTCAGAGGAAATAATAGAGATACGCTAAATAAAAGCTCTAACTCACAGCAATCCATTTATTCGCTGAGCGTTGGGTGACTCATGTATTATCTGGGAAAACAAATGGATCAACAGAAATAATTTGCCTTTTTAACACCTAAGAAGACAAGTGCCTCTGGGATGGTGTGTATGTGTGTGTGTGTGTGTGTGTGTGTGTGTGTGTGAGAGAGAGAGAGAGAGAGAGAGAGAGAGAGAGAGAGAGAGAGAGAGAGAGAACTGTTGCTTTAGGTCATTTTCCCAGCCTCGGTTTCCTCAATGATAAAACACTACACAGGGAATTTTTACATAAGGTGATGTATAAGAAAACGGCTTCAAAATGCATTTGCACTAGAACATACTGGGCTGAGCCTTGGCTTGGCTTTTCTGCATTAAAAGCCGGCTCCGGGGATAAGTGACAGACAGAGCAAGCCTTGGAACCCACTAAGTGTGTCCACTCCAGGTCGTCAGAAGGGCTGACTGGGCAGCTGTTCTGCCATATCGCATGAAGGACTGACTTGACCCCCTCACTGTCTTAATTTAGCTTGCTAACACATAGTCCACCCTGCTTTTCATTTCCTTTGAATTTTAGAAACACTGGCTCTCACTTCACGGCTGCTAGTTTTTGTGTCTGGACTGTTTTAAGTTCTCAAGATCTTAAGGACTGTATGGGGCCAGGTGGAAGGAGAGTGAGGAAGCATGGGAAAGGGGGTCAGACCAAGTTTTCTCTTTATGGAGAGATGTGACACTTCCATCCTTTCTTCAGTCTTATTAGGTTCTGATCCAAAGATATTTGGAAAGATTCCCCCCTGAGGGGACTCCAGATCAGTTGGTAGCTATGTGACCTCAACAGGAAGTTCCCACCCAGAGCAAGAAGATTCCTTGGCAGAAGAGTGTAATCGGCCTCTCAGGGACTAAAATGTGTTTACTCTTCTAGATTGACATTGTATTTACTCTTGCAGTGTTGGGGTCTACTTACTACACCTCTGAGTTCAAAGGTGTTGCTTTCCGCTATATTTATTTAGATGCCTTCAGTTGCAAAAGCCCTTGGCCCTTAAATACAACACAGACATTCCATTGTGAGGAGAAGTTCAGGGTTCATTTGGGCTGTGACGAGTTTGCAGTGCCAGAAGTCCAAGTTTAACACTTTGATTTTCCAGGCTGTACCCACGCCACGCAAGTGCGCTGAACAACCTGGGGACGCTGACAAAGGACACGGCCGAAGCGAAGCTGTACTACCAGAGGGCCCTGCAGCTGCATCCACAGCACAACCGCGCCCTTTTCAACCTGGGCAATCTCCTGAAGTAAGTGGACGGCTTCTGCTGGGATCAGTCCAGAGACTGTCAGTCACAGGGAACCGGAAGGGTTGCACAGCCACAAAAACTGAGCAGGTGCTGTGCTCCAAAGACCTTTCCTGTGCTTCTGGTCCCTTGTGAGTCTTTCTGAAGGACTCCACGGGGTACAGCCATTCCAAGACTAACATTCCATAATATACTTCCAAGAAAGCAGTGTTCTCTGAGGGTAAAGGGAAGGGCCTCCTGTCCAGGATTCATGCTCAGCTTGGATTAACGTTAAAAAAAAAAAACAAGCAAACAAATAACAAAAACAGCAAAAGCCAGGCCTGTTTGGAGTTAGAATAATTCTCAGGAGGGACAACAAAGATGGCTCAATGGTTATGAGCAAGTAGTGCTCTCGCAGAGGACCGGAGTTCAGTTCCCAGCACCCCTTTGGGCAGCTCAAAGCTGCCTGTAACCCCAGGTCCAGAGAATCTGATGCCCTCTTCTGGGTACCCACACATGTGAGAGAATACTCATACAGATACATACACATAAATAAAAATAAATCTTAAAAAATGAAAATTAAAAGGCGTGAGAAGGGTGAGTTTGAGTTGTCACGATAGCTGGCCAGCTGCAGGCTGCTCTCCACTCCACCTCTGTGGACACCGTGTCTTCACGTGAAGTTGTGAGGACTCGGGTTTGCGCGTCACTGGAGTGGCTCTGTGTGCTTTGTTTATGGCTCAGACGACGGGGTGGAAAATCCCACAGATATCTCCTTAGATAGATGGCTTCTCTAGCACTAGTTTCAGAGATCTTTTCAATGAGTTGGGTTTTGTTTTTTCCCAAGAAGCCAAGCTGAGTTGCTGGCTGCAGAGTGAAACACCTTGTCAGGAATTGTCCCTAGTTCTTGCCCATCCCTAGTTCCGTTCTCAAACCGTACAGCGCGGCTCTATGACAAGGGTTCCGTCCTCTTTCCTTCTTCTTGGAACCAAGCTGAGGATGTTAATCCCAGCCCTTCTTCCATCCAGTCTGTCTCCACGGACCTCCTCGGTGATTATGTCTGAGTTAACACCACAGGAAAGAACGCTTTAGAACTGGTAATGGGTGCTTTCCAGCAAGAGGGGCTACTGACTTGCCGCCGTGAGGCTTTCCCCAGCTCGGTAAAGTCAGTTCTCACCAAGCTCAATAGTATGGCTTTACATCTGTGTAAGACTGGAGGTTTCTGGGGACCTTTCATGTCCCATGGGGCTCTTCCAGTGAGACTTCAGTGTGAGTGGGAAGAGGAAATGGGATCCTAAGTGCCACGCATGGGGAGAAGCAGCCGTGTCTCGGTGTGAGCCTCAGAGTCCAGTGGGTGGAGTCACGTTAATAGCTAACATTTGTGTAGTACTTTCTGACCGACAAGTTATAGATATACAACATACTTGTAGTGCATGTGTGTGTATATAGCTGCACTCTGTAATTCTTAAAACAACCTGTGCTGAGAGGTGTGGCCGTCTTCATCTCCTCTCACGGGTAGGGAACCCAAGGCTCCTCCAAGAGCTATGTGACCCTGACCTAGGCTTGTGACTGACCCAGGATGGAAGTCTGCCTTTTATTTATTCTAAATAGCCCCCCAGCCACAGATTACATGATATCAAGCTGTGTAAGAGCTTGCCCTGGCCTTGTGGAGACCTCCTAATAGGCTTTCTGCAGGAAGCAGCTCAGTTTGCTCTCCTTACACAGAGGTTGCTTGCCAAGTGGCAGAGGAAGGGGATACAGAAAACCGCAGGGCTACTCTGCATTTCAATGACTGGGAGCTAACCTCTGCTTCCCCGAAGGGTTTCTGGGCCAGTAGTAATGAGCTGCAATCAAGAGAAGGGTAAGAAGGTTGCAAATACAGGGAAAGTGCCCAGATCTACAGTTTCTTCATCCATACCCTAGTTCTCCCTTGAGTCAGCTTTTGAGTTACTGCAGTTGGTTTTATAAAACCATGCCTCTTTCTGTAGTGTAGAACACAGTTTGCCTACGAGCAGCCCAGGTCTGACCATTCTGAAGAGGCAGCCACTCCCCATTCCTAGTTAATAAATGAGCATACTAAAGTTTGCACCAGAGAAACCTCAGTACTTTTAACTCAGCCCTGACCACTGCCTCCTAGTGGCCCACATGGGAAGTGTCAGCCAGCTGAGACATGGCCACCAGCTACTGTGTGAAAACTGCGTATCCAACTCAGGAAGTCATATTTTAAAACATAAAAATGAACTTTAATCATATATTTAATTAAACCCTAATATGTCTAAATTATTATTTTAGCGCACGATTAATATTTTATGATGGTTTAAATTTTTAGTATAAAACATTGAAGATATAAATGAGATGACTTGCGTCCTTACACTTAATCTGTGAAATCTAATACATATTTGACACAGCCCATCTCTGAGCGGCTATACTTCAAATATGCAATAACCACACTTGGCCCCCACTGCCTTTTCTAATAACCTTGACTCTGAAGGAAACACAGGTCCTTTGTCCAGGCCTGAAAGTCTCAAAATGAGAAGTCCTTCTGTCAGAGAATGCCATCCAGCGCACTGCAAGTTGCTCAGATTCTTGGAATGATTTGACCCCTGCTTCAGCAGTAGCGTCTGAGGGTTACCCACCTGTCTGTGGTCTCATCCGAGCCGTGTCCTGAGCCGTTTGAAGCGTCTCCATTGCGAGTCTGCACAACACATCATGGTGGAAGACTGAGCAGCGATCGTAGTGATCGATGACGGCTTTTCTTGGGACTTAAAATATCAAAAAGGGAAAGAGAAAAAAGACAATTAAGAAGCAAGGAACACTTGTGATTTTTATGGGCAAAGGTTGCAAAAGTCCCCAGTTGTCGAGAGGGCACAACAGCGTTTAAAATCAGGGTCTGGGGAAACAGTTATGTGAATACACAATTAAAACACACGGTGGTGTTTGCTACTAAAGTGAAAAATGAAGAAGTGTAAGGGCTCACGTCGTACCCCTGCCCATCTCTACAACTTCCATCCCATTAGAGGATACGGTGTCTCTGTTTCTGTGACTCTGATGGTGAAAACAATGGCAGAACATACTAGAACACCCAGCAATGGGGCTGTGTGATAAACTGAACAGTGGCGTTTTATCTTTTTTAATCAGCTCCTTCAGAATGAAGACCAGCTAAAGACCGTGAAGAAGTAGGCACATTGTTTTATTATTATGTATTATTTTATAGTGTTTTGGCACCCTTCCTCATGCGTCCTCATTGGCCACACAAGTGTTTTCACGGAAGGACATCTGTACGCATGAGATGGTAGATCTACTTCACACTTTGGTTTTCTTTGGGGATGGAGTTTCACTCTGTAGCTCAGGGCCTTGAATTCATGGCAGTCCTCCTGCCTCAGCCTCCTGGGTGCTGGGATTTCAGCCACAAGCCTTCACCTTTTAACTTCAGCACAAAGCGCCAGTTTAGTGGGTAAAGGTGCGCTTTCCCTGGCTGTTGCCACCTTGCGAGCACGCCAGCCGTGAGCAGACACGTTCTGGTTCCAACTCTCGGCCAACTAACGTCCCCGCCTTTCCTGCCTCCAGAGAAGGGGCTGCCAGAACAGCCCGCAGCCTGGTCTAACCCAGCGCGCCTATAACTGCCTGTCAGCCCCGGGGACACGGTGGCGGCAGACATGGGGGAGTATGATGCACCTGCGGGGGTGGGCACAAAACTATTGTAGCCCACTAAAAATGTCCCGTTTCCCCTCTCTCACAGTCAGTGTCTATCCCACAGATGTGTCTGGGAAATGAAAACTTTTGCTGCCATCCCATAACTGAGAACAAGCGGATCGTGACGGTACTTCTGCGAGCAATGCCCCCACAACGACGCTCACACTATGATGCCAGGGTCTTAGCGCCTTTGTGGAGTTCCTGGCTGTGATAAACACGGTCCAGGCCAGAGCAGAGTCCCACAGGAAGCAGTCTTTGTTTACATCATCTGGAAGGATTGTCATCAGCTTTCCCTGCACAGATATCTCTAGGAAAAGATAATGCACCAAGCCCAACTGGGTTGCAGTATGAAAAATTTCCACACTAGCCCAGAATGGAGTATCATAAAGGTTTATTTATTAGTGGTTAAACTCACAGAATTTATTAGGGGATAAACTCACAGAAAGAGTAGCAATCCACAGTCCTCTGTGTGCACGGGGAGCTGGAACCAAATCCAGCAGCCAAGGGACCCCATGTACGCTTTGTGTCTACATATATAGTGCATGAGACCACGCCCAATTGGGTCAGTATCTTAAAGGCTATTGGCTGAAGGAGTTCCCACAGCACAATTGCCTTGCCAAGTACAAGTGTTTCAAGACTCCAGTTGTCAATCTCCTCTGTATGCCTTTGAGGCTGAGCTGTCCTAAGCCCCACAGGGCAGACCCCGGGGGAGGTGGCTTAAGGCAGGAACTAAAGTCTAAAGGTAACATGCCAGGCACTGGGAACTTCTTCTGCAGACGCTGTCACACTTTAGGATCCCACACTTCAATCTTTATCTTGAGGCAGTCCAGCAAGCTATGGCTTTGGCACAAAAACCCAATTTGGTTGTTGGAAGGATCAAAACGCTTTCAAGGTTAAAAATGTTCTCGTACCCAGGAAGAGAAGCAAGAAGGGCAGAAAGACAGATATGTGTGTGTGTGTGCTGTGTGTTCTCACATCTATTGATGGCCTGCAGGTTTCATCCTGGGCAGCACTTAGGAAGGTAAAACTTGACTGAATGATTCCTCTCCTTCTAAGGGACTCATTGTCAATTCTGCCAGCTTCCTTCCTCCTCTGCGTTCCACAGAATCTCTCCAGCCTGTCTGCTGGAGAGCACATGGGTCTTCCGCCCTCACTCTTCCTCCAACTGACAGGCATGATGGTTGGTTCACTCCTGTCTGCTAGGAGTAGCAGGGGTACCACCCCCACAAGTCTCCTGTCCAAACAGAGAATTGACCAGGACAGGATAACATGCCAATAAACCGCAGAGAGAACCTTGACATCCAGTGACATCAGGCCATGTTCTTTCTTAGAACAGGTAGCTGCTACCATCTCTGATTATCATGTAGCTACAGGAAAACAGTTTAACTTGGTGTGGATTCAACTACTTGTGTATAACGTAGAAATAATTCTAGAAACTGCATTTTTCCTAAGTACTAAAGGTAATACATATAGGTACTTAATATAGGACCCAGCATCCAATAAAGATGAACAAGTTATGAGATGTTACTGTAACCTAGGAGCATAGTATCTCATATCCAATCTGAAGCTCAGCTTCTTGGCATAACATTAATAAGGGATGAGAGACAGGCGGCCATACTCTACCTATGCCACTGTTTAAATAGCTTAAGATGACAGCCAGCTGCTGGGAGACCCAAATCTCTTCCCTTAAGTAGAAGATAGAGCCTCTCATTGTCCTGGCATTTGCCAGGTAGGCTAGGCTAGCTGGCCAGTGAGTCACAAAGATTTCCTGAGTGCTGGGAATACAAGTTTGATATCAATCACACCTACCTGCTAGGGATCAAACCCAGGTCCTTGTGTCATCTGTCCAGTAGGATCTTTACCTATGGGGCCATCTCCCCAGCCCAGCAGTGTGTTTGAATTGATCAGAGGTTTCCAGTTTTCACTGTCATTTAACAGGAATGTGCCTTCTGGGCATCTGTGTGTGTATTTCATAACTGCAGCCAGCCAGATGCTTTTATGCACTGCCTGGGCCACGCTGTACACAAGAATCCTATGTCGAAGCTGCACAGGGCAGCCAGGAGCCCTTCCCATCCTGTGTGGAAGCAGAGCCCTAGAAAGCCCACGCTTACAAAGCTCATCTCCTGAGATGTCTGTAGTTTGAATTTCACACAGCAGCTCTTCTGAAGAGCTGGTAATGTCTCCTGTCATAAAAGTAGAAACAAAAGTCTCCTTTGTTTATGGGAAACATCATTTTTGGCCCAGCAACAGTGAAGTGCAACAATACACTGCCAATCTCAGTACTGCAGAGGACTTCCTGTTGATGCCTCCACCCTTCACTCCTTGCTCAGGCTGGAGTTTCCTTTCTTTTCATTCTTTCTCTCCCTCTTTCACAAACCTATCCAGTCTAGTTTATATTAATCAGCTATGGGAGGGGCTGCCCGGACTGCGGTCCTACATTCAGTGTCTCACCACTGAAAAAACTGACTGTCCCTTTCCCAGGAGCATTCACATACCAATAGCTCCTCACTAGGGGTGAGACTTTGCGCCCACTCCCCCTGCCACCACAAACCCATGCTGGGATCTTTGTCTGGTTTGAACTTGCACAGGTCTTATGCATACTGATACAATCATTGTGAGTTCATGTATGCATCCAAACTATATCTACACCCTTCCTATAGAATAACTCTCTTGTACACTGTAAAGATTTGTCACACGTATTGGTTTAATAAAACACTCGTTGGCCAGTAGACAGGCAGGAAGTATAGACGAGGCGACCAGAGTAAGAGAATCCTGGGAAGAAGAAAGGAAGAGACACAGTCACCAGCTAGATGCAGAGGAAGCAGGATGAGAGTAATGCCTTACTGAGAAAAGATACCAAGCCATGCTACTAAACATAGACAAGAATTATGGGTTAATAGTTGTATGAGCTAGTTCATAATAAGCCTGAACTAATAGGCCAAACAGTTTATAGTTAATAGAAGCCCCTGTGTGTTTCTTTGGGACCAAGTGACTGTGGGGCCGGATGGGTCAGAAACTTCTATCTAAACCCTTTCCTTAAACTCCTCCACCACCCTTTGGCTCTCATAGTCTTTTCACCACTGAGGGGGAGAATGTGATACAGACATCCATTTATGGCTGAGTCTGAAGTCTCTTGTTCTCTGTACATGGATCAGTTATGGGTCTCCCTGTTAATGTCCATTGTGGTCGTTTGAAAGAAAATGGCCCCCAAAGGGAGTGGCGCAATTAGGAGGTGCAGCCTTGTTGGAGGTAATCTGTCACTGTGGAGGCAAGCTTTGAGGTCTCCTTTGCTCAAGCTACACCCAGTGAGACAGACCACTTCCTGTTGCCTGTGGGTCAGGATGTAAGAATCTCAGCTCTTTCTATGGCACCGTGTCTGCCCGCACGTCACCATGCTCCCTACCATGATGATAATGGGCTAAACCTCTGAAATGTAAGCAAGCTGCATTGTTTTATAAGAACTGCCGTGGTCATGGTGTCTCCTCACGGCAATAGCCCCCTAACTAAGACAGCCATCTACTGCTGAGAAACTCCACTGCTGCTTGCACGTCACCAGTCCGCAGTTCTGTATCTGCTGCTGGCGCTCTCCGAGTTCATCCCTTGTATTAATTCTTTTTCCAAGCAGTCAGCTACTTCTGTTGAGACAAATGTGGACCCGTTGACAGAAATCCAGAAACTTTTGTAAAACAGCAAACTTAACATATCTCTGATTACTGGAAGAAAAATGTGACAAATCCTTAATGCCTTTGCTGAATGCCTATCATCGAGATGGAACCAGGACAGTGAGCCTCTGGGAATGTTTTCACAGAGGAAAGTACAACCAGAGGGAAGTTCCCTAAAACCATAAATGTTGAGCTGCAAAATCTTCACATTCTGAGCAAAGTCTAACTTCTACTTGATGTTTTTCTTATTTAACCCATTCTGAGGGTATTACGATTTCAGGAACCCATTCTGAGGGTATTGCTGATTTCAGGAACCCATTCTGAGGAACTTTAGCTTTCATAAATTGATTTCAGAGAGCTGAGTCCTGCTGCAGAGTTGTACAAGGTGAGCGTTTATGTTGGAGGCTTACACGGATAACACGGTACTAAACAAGGTCCACGTGATCACGGTTGAGGGCAGTCTAGTCTAGTAGAGCTCCTGTAGAGAAGTCTACATCTGCAGTGGCCGTGTCTCATTGTCATTTCTTCCTTCATCCATCACTGAGGATGGCTTTGAGGTCATTGGACTGGGATTAAGAACAACAAAAAGATTAGTAAGGTTATCTTAGACGTAGTCGGTGTGCAGTTGCTGGAAAGAGGCATGATGACCTCAGCAACTCTTATAAAGGGAAACGCTTAGCTGGGGCTGGCTTATAGTGCAGAGGTTTCGTGCATTATCATCATAGTGGGAAGCACTATGCACACAGATGTGGTGCAGGAGTGTAGCTGGGAGCTCACATCCAAATCAGCAGGCAGCATGAAGAGAGACACGGAGCCTGGCTTGAGCACTTGAAGCCCCAAAGACCATGTCTGTGACTCACTTCCTCTAACAAGGCCATGCCTCCTAATAGTGGCACTCCCTGGTGACCAAGCATTCGAATCTGTGAGCCAATGGAGCCATTCTTGTTCAAACCACCACAAAGATTTAAAGTCCACTCACAGGGGAGCTTAAAATTTAGCAATGGTCACAGAGCCACACCCTGGGTGTTAGGATCATCATGGGTGCTTTTCCTCGTAGGATTTACTGATACACTGTTTCCCAGAATGCCCTGGGAGAGCCCTGACGGCTGTATTTGCGGTGCTTCACTCAGATGGACGTTAATGGAGTCCTTGAGGACCCGCATTAACAGGCTGTGTTAAGTGGTAGTTAATCTCTCTGAGTTCATTTATGAGAGGTCTAAGTTTCCATTCTAGCTGACATGAGTTATTACACAATAAAGCCACTAGCCCATTATTATAAAATTATTGCAGTTTTCCCCCCTCTGCTGATTTTGAAGAATTTCCAGCTAAATCATATCCTGTAGGGACTGATTTTCTGCCTTGCTTTGTTAAGTCTCTATCTTCCCTTGGATGCAAGCAGCCTTTCTAGATTATTCTTGGTGAAGACTCGCTGGAGCTGTAGCCATTAAATCAGTGGTCAAATTACTAGGGTTAAAAAAATTCATTTTTGCTTAAAAGAACGTGTACAGTGGAACAGTGACCTTTAGTGTATCTGTGAAGAGTGTAAGTGTGGAAACCTCACCGGCTCTGTAGAATGGTGCAGAGCCTTCATGTTGACCAAGAGAGCACCGAGAGCTGTGGCATCAGTGTGTTGTGTGTGCACGCAGGAGAGCCAATTGAGAGCCAATTAGATCACAGAGAGGAGGTGGACAGGGTCTGCCTTTGCTAGTTAATGAACTTGATAAAAATTAGAGTCACTCCGGGGGAGGGAACCTGTGTAGGCATGTTTGAGGTATTTTCTTGATTATTGACGCATGCGGGAGGGCTGGAACATGGCTACATTCTCACCAGCTTTTTGTTTTGTGGTTTCCTCCACTGTCTAAGCTTGACTGTCCTGGAACTTGATCTGTAGGTCAGACTGGCCTCAAATGCAGGGATCTACCTGCCTCTGCTTTCTCTGAGTGCTGGGATTAACAGCATGCACCACCAAGCTTTAATTTCTTTTCACAATTCCTTTATACCATTTAGCACCAGGCTTTTCTTTAAACTTTTTCCTGGTTCTTCTCTTTCTCCTCCAACTGTACATTTTGTATTTTTCCTTTCTCAGTCGGCTCCTTTCCATTATAGATCTGCAGAAGCATGGCCACCAGTAACCAAGCAACCCAGCCAGTGCTAGGCTGCCTAGAAATCTCCTCTGCCAAAGCCGTTATTCCACGACTTTTCAGTTTAGCCTTAGGCAGATTTTTTTTTTAACAAGAGCAGAAAGTAGCTACATTCTTTGACAAAATATCGCAAGAGCAGTCTCTAGGTCAGGCACTAATATTCCCCTCCTCTGAAACCTCTTGAGCCAGGCTCCCACAGTCCAAATCACCCTCGGTACCACTGCCTTCCATTCTCCTACTGGTTTAAAGCATTCAACTGCTTTCCTAATCCAAAGTCCAAAACTCCACGTTCCTCTGAATGAAAAGCTCAGTTAGGCCCATCGCAGCAATACCCCACTTCTGGTACCACCTTCTATCTTAGTTAGGGTTTCTTTTTCTTCTTTCTGGTTTTTGGAGACACTCACTTTGTACACCAGGCTGGCCTTGAACTGTCTCTGCCTCCTGAGTGCTGGGATTAAAGGAGTGCACCACCGTGCCTGGCTTTAGTTAGGTTTTCTTTTTGCTGTAAAGAGGCAACATGACCATGGAAACTCTTTTAAAGGAGTTCAATTGGCGCTGGCTCACGGGTTCAGAGATTTTAGTCCATTGCCGCCATGGCAGGTCATTGTCAGCCTGGCGGTGTGTGGGCAGACATGGCGCTGGAGAAGGAGCTGAGAGTTCTACATCTGGATCAGAAGGCAGCAGGAAGAGAGAGACATTGGGCCTGGCTTGAGCATTTGAAACCCCAAAGTCCACCCCCAGTGACACACTTCTTCCAACAAGCCATACCTACCCCAACAAGGCCACATATCAAATAATGCCCCTCCTTGTGAGTCTGTGGGGACCTTTTTCACTGAAACCACCACATCTACCAACTCCAAGGACTTTGGAAGCTGTGACTTTTTACTCCCGAGTCTATGAGCAGCGCCTACCTTCGGGAGAAACTGAGTGGTAGCAAGCTACTTCTGTCAGTGAAACATCCAAACTACATTCTACGGGGCCCTGTGGTGGGTAGGGGAGAAGGCTGGTGTAAGGCATGAATGGCCCTGACCCTCAGCTGCCCTAGAGAATGCATGGCAGAGGTATGCTGAGGTCTCAGTGCCCACACAGATCACCTGGGTGTCTCTATATTTACAGCGAGCTGCCTGCCGGGCGACTTTCACGCTCATGCATGACTCACGCTCTGAGCAGCAAGCTCTGGAGGGTGGGGGCAGACTTCTGAGAGGTTAAAAGAAGCAGCCGTGAGTGGGCACGGTGGCTCGTACTTACAAATCCCAGTGCTCAGGAGGCTGAAGTTGGAAGTTTAAGTAGCTACACAGTGATCCAGAAATAAAGTCATAAAAATGTGCTTTTAAAATACTCCAGCATTCACTGGATTTTCACTGCGTGCAGGCCATTGGACTGGCCTCTGGGATTAAAAACAAGCAAAAATCCAAAAAGACAAATAAGACCCAAGACAAACGCTGCAGAGAGCCCACACTCAGAGTGTTAGGATCCTGGTGTCATATTTTAAACTGGTCCTATGTGGGATCTCAAGCCTGGCCTAGCACACAGAGTTAGATCTCATCCCAAAGAAGATGAAGTGTTTGGGAGAGGATGTCAGCATGACTAGAGCCATTGGCCCTCCTGCGTGTGAGTTCCTATATTAGAAAAGCGAGCGTCATATCTATCATAGTGGGGCTGCTGCGAGAACTGAATTATGCTGCTGTGAGAACTCATGAGCGTGCCCAGTGCACGGTTATTACTGAGTCCAGTTGTGGAACACACACCATACCCTGTGTTGGTCCCCATGGGAAAAGGTGCACCTCAGGACTCGGCCTTGATCCTTGAGGCCATAGATGGTCCGTGGTTCCAGAGATTCCATCCTTCATATTACACTGAATTTATTACATTTATGATATCTGGTATTTAAGATCAGTGTGTGTGGAAGTTGTTTCAGTAGCAAAATTATTACTGCCTAAGACTGAATGTTTTGGGTTCAGAGTCAGAGAGATCCATGGACCAAACCAGCAGGAGAGGGGCCCAAGGACAGGACTTTCAAACTGCCAGACTTCAAGTCCCGGAAAAGACCGAATAGCAAAAGCAGAGTTTGGAGTGGGGACACAGCAGCACATTGACAACCCTTTTCCAGTCAGGGGTCACAGCATTTTCTAATTTCATAAATCGTATGTGACATTTTCTTCCTTGGATAGAAACCATAGATGGATGTTTTGGCCTGGCTCGTCCTGGGCCGGTAGCTGACATTAAGAATTCAGCTTGTAGCTCCTGGACTCTGGACTGACAACTACAGAAACTGCACAGGACCAGCCTAGGCCCTCTGCGTGTGGGTCATGGGTGTGTAGCGGTCTGTTGTGGTGGTGCATAGCTGGCTTATGGGAACCCACTCCCCATGTTGGGATGCCTTGCCCTGCTTGATGAAGGGGGAGGAGCTTGGCCCTTCTCAACTTGATATGCCATGCTTTGTTGACTCCCATGGGAGGCCTGCCCCTTTCTGAATGGAGGTGGAATGGATGGGGCCAGGGTAGGTGGGAGATGGGGAGAGGGAACTGGAGGAAAGGAGAGAGGGGAAACTGATTGGTATATAAAATAAATGAAAAAAATTAATTAAAAAAAATCTCAAATAAAAAATAAATAAATAAAGATTCTATGCTAAGATCCTCAAAAACAAAAGTGAATTCAGCTTATGAAACTTAGTAGCTCAATATACTGGTTGCTCTTTCAGAGGATCTGAGTGCCCAGCACCCATGTAATAGCAGCTGCGGGGCATCCAGTGCCCTCTTCTGGGCTTTGTAGGTAACTGCACATGGATCTACACACAGAGATACACATTTATAAGCATATAAAAATCTTTAAAAAGGATTTCAGATGGTGGTGCTGTTAGAAATGACACAGACCATCTTCACATTCTACCCAGTTCCAAGCCAACAGGTGACGTCCCCAGGTGCTGACCTGAGGTCAAGTGTTTCTTGTTAACAGACTCCCAAACCCTTCGGAAGAACTCCCCAACACCGCAGAACAAGTGTGTTCGCTCATTAGTCTTCCTGTCACTCAGGCCGAATCCCTGACAAGCAAGAATGTAAGAGAGGAAGGGATGCTTTGAGTTCCTAGTTGTAACAGGTAGATAGCGTATACAGCCCATCTTGGTGGGGGAGGGCACGGCCTTAGGAGTGTGAGGTGGCATTGTGTTCACTGTCGAGGAGCAGTAAAATGGACAGGGAGTAGGTCTGGTCTGTAAAACCACAAGCTTCCCCCCCACCCCCGTGATCTGCGTTCCCCACTCCCAGCCTCCAAGTTAGATTCCAACACCCAAATGTCCCCAACCTTCCATAACAGCATCTGCCACAAGCTGGGGACCAAGTGTTGTTGAGATAGATGAGCCTGCAGAGGCTCAACACATCCAAACCACAGCAGCAGGAAGCTGGAGTCCTCACATTGCCTTCCAGCGAGAATTCAGACACGAGAGGACACTGTTAGACCTCGGCACAGCCTGGCGTAACGCATATGCACTGATACAGCCAAATTCAGAGCTAGCCACCTAGTCTTGGCTAAACGAAGCCTAAGCAAAGCAAAGCTAATGAGAGCTGTCCTTCTCCCTGTCTCCTGCAGGTCCCAGGAGAAGACAGAAGAAGCCATCGTGCTGCTGAAGGAGTCCATCAAGTATGGGCCGGATTTCGCCGATGCCTACTCCAGCCTGGCTTCCCTCCTGGCTGAGCAGGTAACTGTTTCCATTTAATTTCACATGTGTTTCTCCAATGAGTACTGTCAAGCGCATCGGCCAATATCATCACAGACTTTTATAGAAATAGTGTAACTAATAATTGGTAGCTGCAGTCAAACAGTGGCTCTTACGTCCGTCTCAAGCTTTCTCTCTGCGTAAGGATCAGACTGAGCTCCCTAGTAGCAGTCACCTGGCCTACATAAAAGAAATGACTTGATCCCACACATCAGTTACTAAGGGTACAATTTGCATTTTAAACATTTCAAAAGTTCCAGCGAGCACCAAAATTAGAATAGTCTATGAATATTCAAGCGGCAGAAATTATAAACTTGGTTTCTGCGCTTTAATACAGCCATTCCCAGAACCTTCCTCAGACACGGAAGAAACCTGTGGCCCTCTGGGTCTTATATAAAATGACATTGGGGGTGATAACTCTTGTGCACATTTTTAATTACTCAGCTAGTACAGTATACACCAGCTATGCACATAGTTGCTACACCGCGTTGATTAGGAACCAAAGACAAGAAACTCCAGTACAGACACGATATTTTCTGAGTGTGTGTGTGTGTGTGTGTGTGTGTACCGGTTCAGAGAGGCTATCCAGGACCTTCCTATGTTGCCCCTCTCCTTTATTCCTTTAAGACAGGGCCTCTCGCTGCCCCTGAGGTTTACTCTTTTGACTACACTGGCCGGCCAGTGCACTCTGAGGATCTACCTGTTTTTTCCTGAATCACTGGGGTTATAGACCCGTGTCCATGTGTGTGCTAGGGATTCAAGCTCTGGTCCCTTAACGTATACAGCTAATCCTCTCCCTGCCCCTCCTCTGGGTGTTTGATCTCAGGTTTGTTGGCTCTGCAGATAGAAGGGGTCCCTGTGTTCTCATCAGCACTGATAGGCTGTAGACAGAAAGCCAGTGGGGGCAGATGACGTACGCGTTCAGTCCTGGACAGCTTCCAGCTTACATCCATGAAGACACTGGAGGGTTTTCTAGAGAAAAGATTGCCTGCATCCCTCAGCACCACGTCTTTGCACTTCACCCTGGCTCCTTCATCTTTTAGAGACACACACCTTGCCTCTGCCTGTGACCTAGGCATGCCGAGCCCCCTCCCTGCGCAGGCATTTTCCTCAACCACCACACATCTGTGACACAGATCCGTTTCCGTCCTCCCGCCACGCCAGTTTCTGCCCACACAGTACCTCGAGGTCTTCCGTGATGACCCTCTCCCCACTCTCTGCCATGTCTTCCATCACCTTTCCTGCATTTTCCATTCCTTACAATGTTATACCATGTAACACAGCTTTGTGTGTTAGTGGTCTCCTGCCTACCTCCAGAATGTCCGCCTCTGTAAGGACAGTTAGCGTCCCTTACGGTTTTCTCCCAGCTGCCCGGCTGCACACAGTCGGCAGACTCCAGATTGGTGAGTAGTAAATAAATAAACCTGGAGAGTGTGCAGTGCCCACGCCAGAGCACGTTCTGGGCTCGGGGTCACACCGCTGTCGCTGAATCATGCTTCAGTGTGTCGATCCGCCCTGTGCTGAGGACTAGTCTGAGAAGCAGTCTTGGGGCGCTGTCCGTAGTGACCCCAGATTGTCCGCCATGAGGCTGTGGCCATCATTCCTTATGCCGTTCAGTGTGTCTGTATGGGGCCCTGGGGGTAAGAGAGCCATGTTTCAGTGTTGGAAAACCTATATATGTTTCTCCTAAATTACATTTAGTTTTTATTTTGTCTTTAATCTGGTGCATGCAGATTTTCTATTTTCTGGAAAGGTCAATTCTGTCTCCACTCCTGTTCCTCCTCGACTGACAGCCATCTGGACGGTGTTAGCTGCCTCTCTTCTGTGCTGTTCTTACTTCTACGTTTGTTGTTTTTTTCTCAATTCATATTATGCTCATGTTCCTGCCTTGATTTCATTATGCCACAATGAGGCGTGAGTGGAGGTTGTACTAATAGTTTCCAGCTTAGATCGGCTCTCCCAGCTCCCCAGGCAGGTAGCAGACATTGCATTGCCCTTAAGGAAGACACCACAACGTTAAGAACATCAGGTTTGCATCTGCAAGTGACAGCCAAGCCTGCTGTCTGGGAGTCCTCGGTGGACTGAGACTCTTGCCAGTTCACCATGCTCAGGACCGTCCTTGCTTCCAGAGCCACAGTTTCCAGTCCCTGCCCAAACTTCCTCCGCTTCCCCGTCTGGTGGTGAGTTTTACCTTCCAGAGATCTCTGTGTTCATCCCCTTTCCTGTTGCTGTGAACAGATACCGCCAACAAATGCAGCTCAGAGAGGAGGGGGTGCTCACAGCTTGAGGGTGCAGCCTGTTGTGGAGAGAAAGAGGGGCGTGGTGATGAGTGGTTCTGTGGTGTGGGGGATATTTGACGTCTGCTTATTCACATCTCAGCGGTTCGGGAAACAGACAGGAAGTGGGCCCAGCTATAAACTTCATGGCTTGCTTCCAGAGTCCCACTTCCTCTACCTAGAGACACTGTCAGAGGACCAGGAGCACCAGCTGGGACCCAAATGACCCTTAAGGGAAGTTTCACCCTTGAGCCATGACATCAGAATACAAATTCATCATTTATTTCATTTCTTGGGTTAGTATCCTGGGATAAAATTTAAATCATGTGGGCCAGGGAGATGGATGAGTGGGCAAAGTATTTGCTGAGGAAGCGTGAAGTCTGGAGTTCAGATCCTCAGACCCTACACAAAAAGTGAAGCAGGCATTATTCCTACCTGTAATTCCAGCACATGGGCCCTAGTAGGCATCCCAAAGTTTCAACTGTACTCCCTTTCTAAATTGATGGACTCAGTTCAGTTACAGATACTACCTCAGGGCTGGCACGATGGCGCAGTGGTTAAGAGCACTGGATGCTCTTTCAAAAGACCCGGGTTTCCTTCCCAGCACCCACATGGCAGCTCACAACTGTCTGTAACTCCAGTTCCAGGGGATCGGGTACTCTGGCATATACATACGTGCAGACAAAACACCAATGCACATAAAAATAAATAAATCTAAAAAAAGATTAGTTAAAATATATATATATATATATATACTTTTTCCTTAGCTGAATTTCGAGAGTGTCAGATGGGATATCTGAAATGATTTCCTGACGGAGCTGTTTTCTGTGGAAATGTGTCTCGCTGATGAGCAAAGCCATCCCATTCCACCGTCAGAGCTCAGCAGCTGTGAAGGGAAAGAGGTTGTGCAGGAGACCATCATCCTGTCTGACAGACACTTGCTCTTCCCACTCTGGGGGGCTAGGAGTAGGTGAACTGCTTTGGGCTCTGAGAATCTCACAGAAAAATCTGAAGGGTTCTTCTACCCTAGGGCCATTGGTTTTAACTTCAAAGAGACCAGACAGCTGTAAGGCGGAACTCAGGGCCCCTCCCTTCTCCAAGCCCATGCCATCTTACCTTAATGTCTGGAGTTCTTTCAGGAAGAAACGTGGTTTCTGATACACAGTGCGTGAACAGGAGGTCAGAACCCAAACCTGACGTTCTTTGAAGCAGCCTTTCCTGGTGACCCCACTGTTAACAGCATCCTAGCCTTTCAAACACCCAGAAATATGGAAGCAATGTTCTTACACTTTGGTCAGCTTGCACACACATGTGACACTTCACCTCCCCCAGAGCAGGGCTACCATCTGTCACACACACAGCCCTTGCTCATGCTAACTGTGGACCAAGGTCACGCTAAAAGAAATGACGACTGAATAAAATCTCCCGTGTGCAGGCCAGATTCCAGAAGCTGTGTGAAAGAACTCACATTTAATTTCTAGTTTGCCAAGAGCACAGCCTGTGGACTGTGAGGCACTGGGCAACTAGGGTGTCCGTGCAAGATTTGTCTGTCGAATATGCTTGGTTTATTCACACCAGCATTCCTTATACTGTTATAATAATAGGGTTCCACTGGGGACTCCTCTCTGGTAAGGACGCTTTGGAAGCCTACAGGCTCTCTGCCCGCGTCTGCAATGAAGTCTTCCAGCTGTGGTAGGCTGGGAGGACAGCACTGGTGACGGTCCAGGAATTCCTTGAGAGCATAGACCAGCAGCTGGGACTGACTAGTGGCCCTGTGTGTGCCCAACGGAAGTCCAGATGTTCAGTGAATACCAAGACAAGGGCGTGTACAGAGCCTTAAGGCTGCTTGCTGATGGACTGGAGAAACCAACTCTCAGAGAAAGGAAGCGCAGTCCTAGAGACCATTTCTAAAGTGACAATTTTTTGTGTCCGTTGGCTTTCGGGGCTCACAGCTTGGGGCTGGTTCACTAGCATCAATATCACCATGGGTCACTTGGTTAGTGTATCAAGGCCTGCCCTGGGCTAAGCGCCCGTCTGAGCTGCCTGGGCTTGCTTCTGAGGCCTAGCTTTGGCAGAGCTGCCTCCTGGCAAGCTCGAGCATCGTAACTCAAGTCACACAAAATGGCTTTCAAGTTACACGAAATGGTTTGTTCCTACCTAAGTTCTTTGTCTCTGCCTGTAATTTCGGATTTTCTAGGATTTTTTAGTCCTGTCCTTTCTGCCATTTAAAGTACCAGTTACCTTTCCAGCTGGCTTCTTCAGTGCAAAAATTTAGGAAGAGTAACGTTCAATTATTTGTTTATATCTTAAAAGAAAAACTGTATGGCAATGGGGACAGTGGCTTGGGCTTTTGTCCAAGTATTTGGGAGCAGAAGCCTGAGAGTCTCAGAGACACCCAGCAGGGCTTCTCTGGGACAGACACACAGAACCCCAGCAGGGCCCTTCCAGGACTGATACACAGAACCCTGGTAGGGCCCCTCCGGGACAGACACACAGAACCCCGGCAGGGCCCCTCCAGGACAGACACACAGAACCCCAGCAGGGCCCCTCTGGGACAGACACACAGAACTCCAGCAGGGTCCCTCCAGGACAGACACATAGAACTCTAGCAGAGCCTCTCCAGAATAGAGACAGAACCCCGGCAGGGCCCCTTTGGGACAGACACACAGAACCCCTGCAGGGCCCCTCCAGGATAGACACACAGAACCCTAGCTGGGTTCTTTCAGGAAAGGGAGATCACTCCCAGCCACTATTAGCCATGGAGAAGCCAGAGAAAAGCAAACTTGGGCAGAAAATGAGATCAGCATCTTCTCTTCCTACACAAGGAACGATGCATGTGCTGGCATCAGAGGAATGACTGTGTCCCTTGCTAGTGGGATGTCTAGAAACATGACATCCTGCTGCAGTCAGGTTCTTAGATACATTTGTGCTCACACAGGTTGATGTGTGTTTGGAGTGGGTTCTTTTCCCTTGTGTTAGCTTATGAATAACGATATATATTATTCTGTGTATTTATATGGATGCACATGTGTTCTGCATGCACACGTGTGTCATGGCATGTTTGTGGAGGTCAGATGGCAACCCTAGGGAGTCTGTGCTCTCCTTCCATCTCATGGGTGCTAAGGACCGAACTTACTAGGTCATCAGGCTTGGCAGCAGGGTCCTTGACCTGCTGAGCCACCTACAATTTAATGCCTATTTACTAGTTAAAACAATGTGCTGAAGTTTACATACTAAGGCACCAGGTGTTGGTCATCTGGGTTCTCCTTCCTTCCTTCCTTCCTTCCTTCCTTCCTTCCTTCCTTCCTTCCTTCCTTCCTTCTTTCCTTCCTTCCTTCCTTCCTTCTTCCTTTCTCTTCCTCTTTTTTTTTTTATAACAGCAAACTTTTTCTTTCTGATAACTTTTTAAAAAACAGTATTTTAAACTAGGTGTGGTAGCTCGTGCCTGTAATCACATGGAGCATGTAAATGAAAATCCCACATGTTCAGGATGAGTGGGCAGAAACCTGGGATAGGAAAGGACTTTGGACTTCAAGCAAATGAAGCCATCTACTGAGCAGGTGATTTTTCAGAGTGAGAAGTAAAGAACGGGATTGTGGGGATGGGGAGGACATTTCAGTCAGTCAAGTGCTTGTAGAACAGGCCTGAGGACCAGAGTCTGATCTCTAGAACCCATGTAAACAACAGCAGGGCGTGGTGGATTGTGTTTATAATCCCAGCGCTGGGGAGGAGGAAACAGGACCATCCCTGAGGCTCAATGGCCGGTCAGCCTAATCTGTGGGCGTCAGGCTCCAGAGAGAACACAGAACCTGAAGGAAAGCACTGGATGCTCATCTCTGAGATGTTAGATGCTCTGGAGAAGGTAAACGCCCCTCTTTGTACCACGCAACAGAAGGGGAAAGTCGTAGGGTAGCAGTAGCCCAGCTTCTGCCTGGCTTTCCCCCAGATCTCCCTCTGCATTCAGAGGAAGATGCCGAGCTTCTCAGACGAGGCTGAGTTCCTGAGCCCATAGGAACTTGCAGCCACCTAGTTCTTATCACAGAACAAAACTTGGCTTTATATTTGCTGTAAAGGAAATGAAATTAAGTTTATAATACTGACCACTGCAAATTAAGACTAGCCTTGGGGTTATAGTCTACTGAAAAACTCAATATGAAACGTCTATAAAATACTTTCCTTTCATGTTTTTGGGGTTGTGATCTTGTTTAATATCAGAGTGCAAGAATATTGAGACCTAAAATGTGAGTTTTCCAGAGGATAGACTCTCTCCTGCAATGCTGTCATGAATTGGGTCAGTCACACTCAACACTCACAGCTAAGTCAACTTGGAGGGGACCCTAGTGTAAGAATGCATTCATTAAATCATTTAGCTCATGGTGAATGCACGCAAATCCCAGCCAACACCACAGATCCCTCAAGTAGCAAGTCCTGTGTCTTGCCTTCCTGGAACCTATCATGGAAAGGGAACTTTGAAACAGGGAATAAGAAATTCTGCAGCAAGTGTGGACAGCGCTGGGCACCAAC
>NW_004949097.1:14761775-14771472 GCF_000317375.1 Microtus ochrogaster | reverse complement strand
GAACTTTGAAACAGGGAATAAGAAATTCTGCAGCAAGTGTGGACAGCGCTGGGCACCAACGGGGATGTTATGGGGACTTGAGCTGGTGTGGCTGAGGTGTGGCTGGTGCTATACGCTCATGCGGGAAGCTGAGGAGGGAAACCTTTCTGACCAGAAGTAGACCGTGTGTGGATCTTACATCTGCAAGAGTAGAGGATGGAGCGAAATGACAGGAGAAGCTGGGACCCACACACATGGGTCTGCTCTTTTCTGGTCTCCTGGGTCACTCCTGTAGAGGCATGCTCTTAAGCTCTTTTCGTGTGTGTGTCCATTTATCTGAGAATTTCATATATGTATACAATGTAATATGATCATTTTCATCCCTATTTTCTCCTCTCTGCCACGGTTTCCCCTAACACCTCTCTCCCATTCCCACTTCCTTTTCCTTTAAATAACCTAGTGTAAACAATCCCAGCGCCCAGGAGGTGGAAGCTGTGCTCAGGTCTCACTGTCTTTGCAGGGTGGCGGTGGAGGATGATCCATTAGATCCCGGACAACCCACGTAAAAGAATGATTCTCCCTCCCGCAGGAGCTGCAGCCACCAATTGTTCCTCAGTTAGGGGTGGGGCTACCAGCTAACTCTTAGGGGGGCATCTCATGATTTTTACCATAATTTTTTTTGGGAACTGTGTTGTCCACTCATATATGGTATCTCCATTTGAACTTTTTAATATATATATATTAGTTTGCCTCCTAGTGGGTTTCCAGAAGGCTGTCTCACAATCCCTTCCTTTGGTTAACCCATTCAGACCCCCTTAGCTTATTGCCCTGCTTCCACACAGTTCAGCACTTCAACCCCTGCACCCCTTCAGTCCCTCTCTATCACAAATACTCTGCCACCCCCCCCCAATGACCACATCCTCTTCTCTGCTGTTTTCTGGTCCTGGCTGTCCTCTTTGAAGTGGCTGTTCCTCTTTTGCTCCGTTATCACACACACATTGCTCACACTCTCCTGGGAGACAGAGACCCGCAGCATTAGAAAATGCCAGCATTTCCTCAGGGCGGAAGAACACCAAACCTGTTGATTCATTTCAGTTGGGTGTGAAGGAAAGAGAGACATCAAATATTGATATAGTGTTTCTCAGAAAAGCCTGGGATCACTTGAGTTGATTGCTTACTGTTTTGTAAAGAAAGTAACAGTGGTGGGAATAAGAGGCAGAACCCTCTGATGTCTCCGGAGCTGCTGTGTCTTGAGGAGTTCCTTAGCAGGAGATTAGGAAGCCACAGGCTGTCAGACCTGTCAGCCCTTAGCCTCCAGGTCTCTACTTCTAGGGCTGCCAGACTTACAGTCCCCAGCTTCCCAGGGTGTCCAGTCCATGAGTCCCCAGCTTCCCAGGGCTGTACCAGTGAACAGTCAACTGCCTTGCTAAATGGTTAGGACAAACACATTTCTGGATGGAACCCAACCTGTGGCTCTGTCAGAGAACTTTTCCTACTGTCAGAAGAACCCGCTGTGCACCTCCTATTAAATACACCTTGCTGTGGACTGTCCTCTGAGTCCCCAACTCTGGTACTGTTGAGGGAGCCCCCCTCCCCCGGGTCTGCAGTGGTCTATGCAGTTTTCCTACAGATACGAAAGAGGAACTTGCCTTTCACCCTCGTACTTTGGTGAACTGGCAGTAGTTCTTGTGGTCACATGGTACACCCACAGTTCAGAAAAGGCTGTTACAATGATGGTCCCTTTTCCCCTTTCCAGCTCGTCAGTCACACTTTCTCCACACTTCAACTACCAATAACAGAAACCACAGAAAAACACACATCACAAAGCAAGTGTGAGCATCCAGTATCTTCTCCTGGGTCAGACATGAAGGAGATCGAAAAAGATTCAATCTAATATGGCCAGCAATTAGAATGTGCGAGGCTCTTAATTCTGTCCCCAGTATGCCCACAGTCAAAATAATCTAATAAATATCCCAATTAATGCCACTACCATATCTTCTTTTGCTTTGGAAGGTATTTTTATATAAATGCATTATTTATGTTATAGTTTATTGTTTGGAATATGCTATGCCTCGGAGGAACAAGGGTCTTCCTTCCCCATAACTGTTATCTGCCTGCAGCGCCTCAAGAAAGGAGGATCCTTATAAGCTCCTCCTCCTACCCATGACAGAACGTTGTAGATAAAAACCCAATTCTTTATATGTATAAAAGTGTGTGTGTGTGTGTGTGCGTGCATGTGTACGTGTGTGTATGCACACGTGCGTGTGTGCACCACCATGTAGGTGTGGACACTGGAGAACAACTTGAGGGAGTCAGTTCTTGTACTGTGTAGGTCCTGGGGATTGAACTCAGGTCGTCAGGTTTGCAGCAGACACCTTTACCCACTGAGCCCTTTCACAGGTCCCAGGGAACGATTCCTGATGCATGTGGCTTACTCCCTGAAGCAGCTGCACCCGTGATACACCATGAACAAATGAGCAAGTGCCCTGCGGTACTTTCTAATTGGAATTTGGTGTAGTGTACACTCTTTCTGTACACACACACACACACACACACACACACACACACACACGTCAGCTCCTCAACAGACGGTGTCTTTCAAAGCTTTCCTTCAGACTTACTAAGATCAAAGTATCTGTTTTGAGATTTTTCTTTCATCTTTAACTTCTCTGACTTTGACATTTGCTGAACTTGGCAGCTGAAGAAGGCTTTCAAGAAGCGCGCATCTCCCTTGGCTGTCCTATGGATCTCTGATTCAATACATAGCGCTTGTCACCTGTAAACTCCTCCCCTCCCCCCGTGGTGCTGAAATCACTGGGGTCAGACAGACAGCACTGGTAGTTCCACCCGAGATGAAGAGCCCATGGGGTCGCTGCCAGCCGGGATCTCAGTCTCTCAGCTTACTGGGCAGCGTGGAAGACGACCACTCCACACACCTTCACTTACAGGCTGAGGTGTCCGTCTTCACACTGCCAATGAAAGCCATGATAACTCTTGGCAGACTTTTAGCATCTTAAGGAAATGTTGCAAAGTGCTTTGTCAATGTCTTTGACCTGACTTTAACAGCAGCACTAGGAAAGGAAATTGTTAACTATAGTTTCCAGATAATTCTCAGAACCCTTTGGTTATTTGCATAATTTTAAGCCATGTGTTTTAAAAGAAAGGTTGATGCAATGATTTTAGATGACTGTGGGAAAAATACCTGTAAGTTATTAAAATTAAATATTGAATCAAAAGTTATTCAGTTGGGGCTGTGTGGTGGTGGCGCACACCTTTAATCCCAGCACTCGGGAGACAGAGACAGGCAGATCTCTGTGAGTTCGAGGCCAGCCTGGTCTACAGAGCGAGTTCCTGGTCAGGCTCTAAAACTACAGAGAAACCCTTTCTTGGAAAACAAAAAAGTTATTAAATTGTAAATAATTAAAATATATTAAGGTGCACAGAGAAGGGGGGTAGGTAGAGTACAGCACATTGGAGGTGTGATAATTGGCATGGCGTGTACCGTGGGGGGGGGGACAGTCCCTTTGAGGGCCAATTCAGAACACACATCTTTATTTTGCTTATAAACCAAGTCTTTTTACTATTGGACATCCATATTTTAAAATGCTTTTATGTGCATTGGTTTTTGCCTGTGTTCATGACTGTGTGACGGTGTCAGATCCCCTAGAACTGGAGTCACAGACAGGTGTGAGCTGCCTTGTGAGTGCTGGGAATTGAAATTGAATCTGGTTCCTCAGGAAGAGCAGCCAGTGTTCTTAACTACTGAGCTGTCTCTCCAGCCCCCCCCCCCCCCCCCCCCCCAAAGCACAGATTTAATAAAGCAAGGAGCACAGAGTTTGCTGAGCTGTTGAAATACTTCAGGAAAAGAAGGGGTAAGAGCCCTGGCTTCATCTGCACCTGTCTCCCCCATTACCCACCTGAAAACCTACCCCTGATCCCAGAACTCAGGAGGTTGAGGCAGGAGGCTTGTGGCGATTGCCTGGGCTATGAGGCTAGGTCAACCTGAACTACAGAGCAAGTAGGGCTCTCTCTCTCTCTCTCTCTCTCTCTCTCTCTCTCTCTCTCTCTCATACACACACACACATGCACACACACTGTCTCTCACAGAGAGAGAGAGAGAACTCCCCCGGCAAGTCTTAGATGGTGGTAAGAAAGAAGAGGGCTGTTCTGTCAGAGGCAGCTGTCAACCCTCTACCTTCAAGCCCAGCAGCCACCTCTCCATGTCTCGACACCCACACTGATATTCAGCATTTCCATTAGAGCGACCAGGGTGAAGAAGGAGCCCCATTCAAAAATTCATGCTCAGACCTCTTCCACATACAGGTCTGGATCCATCCAAATGCTGCGTATTTGTATCAGTGCGTTCGCACCAGAGGAACTAAGCAGACCTACCCGCGCTTGTACGCCCTTAGTGTTGACTTGGATTCAGGCAAAGCTCGTGGTATTTTTCTTGGTCCCTGGTGTATAATCAAGGCTCAGTAAGCATTTTCTCCTTCCCCAGCTCACTCCCAATCTTAACTGTACTGTTTATTTTATAAAGCTTTGTTTTTCTTTGTTCTCTGCTAAAGGCAAGATTTAAGGAAGCAGAGGACGTCTACCAGGCTGGAATAAAGAACTGCCCAGACAGCTCAGATCTGCACAACAACTACGCGGTTTTCTTAGTTGACTCTGGTGAGTGAGACACCACTCTGCTGAGACTCCCTTCTCTCTCTCGTACCAGTGGCACTGTGGGGCCGACATTTTCCTAAATCTCCAAGTTCATCTCAGAATCCTGTCTATAAGAAAACTCCCCAGGGCAGGAAGTGGCCTTGCCTTTCTTACCACCACATCCACAGGGCTGTACATCAGGGGTGCCGCCCCACTCCTCAGTGCAGAGCGTGCCTCCACACCGGCCTCCAGCAATTGGTGGCTGGTGTCTGTAACTGACTTGGTTAAGCCTTTGGAATTGTTTCCTCTGTGTACATTCCAGAAATGCATCCTAGGCATCGACACCGTGATCCCCTGTGGCACAGGTGAAACTGGGCACAGATTCCATTCCTGTTGATCCAACGACAGTCTGCTTTGCAGGAGAACTCAGTCTTATTATTATTTTCCAATATTGAACACTTGAGTGGATTTTCATTTGCTAGGACGTGTGAAGCTTTCCTGTTCGATAAACTATAAGCTTACATTTGGATCAGCTAGGGAAAGCAAGCTATTTTTGCATATAAATTGCTGTGTGGCGCCCCCTGCTGGATCATTAGATGATAACACATCATCAGAGGAGGAGCGGAGGAGCACCCGCCTGAACTAAAGCTTGTCCTTTAAATTCAACAAGTAGTCCCATATAAAAGTCCCCTCTGAGAAGAACTCTGACAAGCCACTGAGGCCCCTCTGACGTGGTCCTAGATAAACCTGTGTTCAGAGAAAGTGTGTGGGAAAGATTAATGTGTAGCCCTGTGGGTCTGGTCAGTTACACTTTGGTCTGTTCTGAGATTCAGTCACTTGTTTAGTTTCTAGGAAGCTTCTCTGGGGACCCTTCTCGGACCAGGGAGATTTGGTTTTCCCTCTGGCTTTTGTCTCCCTTGCCCTGGGATTGTTACCAAGTCTCTTAAGGTCTTTGCACTTTAGCGTCTACGTCTGTAAAGCGATGGTTTTGTTTTGGTGGTTTTAAAAAGTACCTGTTAAATCCAAGGGGCAAGGCAATAGGATCCTGAATAGAGCAGAGGGGTTTTAACATACACACGGGGCAAATGCGAGGTGACATAGCCACTGTGTTTACAATCACATTAAGTGCATACCATTGAGGCCAACAAGATGGGCCAGTGGGTAAAGGGTACTGCCTCTAAGCCTGACCACCTGACATTGGTTACTAACCTCCATGGTAGGAGAAAAACTCATTTTCACAGGATCTCACTCTGACATCCTGTGAACACATGCACACGAGAGTGTGTGCACCACACACACACACACACACACACACACACACACATTGAATAAACTGTGTGATTTACGGGTTTCCAATTGAGCACTGTCACCCTCTCTTGTCCTGTGACTTGAGACAGACCTTTAGAAATTACTGAGACCTGTGTTCTTTCTGCAGTGGTCCGTTCTATTTTGTGTGTAATGATAAGCACCAATGTCTCAACTACATAACCGCAACCAGTTGTGGTGGCTCCTGCCAATCATCACAACACTTCCACCGAAGCTGTGGGATTTCCACGAGTTCAAGGGCAGCCTGGGCTACACAGTGATTTCCAGGCCGGCCTGAGCTAAACAAACAAACAGACAGCCTGTCTCAAATAGAATCAGTGCCGAATTGTTATTAATTTCAAGGGAAGTGTTGATGAACAGTGACGGGCCAAGGTTAGGCAGTGGAAGCATAAGAGGCCTAAAACCAAGCTGATGACAAACCACATCCCCGATGGTAAGATGCTGTCATGCCCAGAAAGAATGGCGTACGTCCGGAGGGAGACTGGGAGCCACGCCCCTCACCCCTGTGGTCTGCCCTCGTCCCGCCCCACCCCACTGCAGGCTCTCCAGAGAAGGCCGTGGCTCACTACCAGCAGGCCATCCAGCTCAACCCAAGCCATCACGTGGCCGTGGTGAACCTGGGCCGACTCTACAGGTCCTTGGGCGAGAACAGCGTGGCTGAAGAGTGGTACAAACGGTAGGTCCCTCCTCCCTGCCTTCCCAGCCTCTTGGAGTCGTCAGTAGTTTCTTAGTTACGGGGACAGACAGGCTTTCAGAATGGTAGCACGTGATGACAGTTCAGGTAACAGACTCTCGCTCCCAGAATGCAGCGCGACAGTGCAGTAATGTGTTCAGAAGAGTTCCCCACTAGGGAGGTCACACTGCTCAGGGCTGGGGTGAAACAGCCGTCTCAATGCTAGAAACAGGTGGAAGGCTGCCGCTTCAAGTCAGCCGTCAGTGCTGGTGCGGTTGCCAGGTTGGTGGTCGCTGGAGGCCTTCACCCGGGATACAGTATAACCTTGAGTAAGTTCAAGCAAGCATCTAACCGGACAGTCCTGCCTCTGCCTAAGTGCAGTCCACCAGAGAAGCATCTGTGTGTCTTCTTCCCTGCAGCGCCCTGCAGGTGGCCCACACGGCTGAGGTCCTGTCACCTTTGGGAGCACTCTATTACAACACAGGCCGACACAAGGAGGCGTTGGAAGTGTACCGGGAAGCGGTCTCTCTCCAGCCTTCCCAGAGGGATCTCCGCCTGGCCCTGGTGAGTAGAGAGAGAGGAAGTGGCCTAGGTGTAAGTGCAGCTTGCAAACCAAGAGCCGGCACTGCCGAGCCCCCGAAGTGAAGGGAAGACGTTGTTCTAGGGCGGAAGTGTGCCTGCTCATCACACGAGGAATTAAACTGTCAAGAGTACTTGACCCAGAGCCACTATTTTTGGCACTTGAGTGCACTTGTTTGTTATTTCCTTCCTGTATGAGTGTGATCAGACAGGTGTGTGCATGCACGTGTTCAGACGTGTCTGCATGCTTATTAGTACATGGTGTGTCTTTGCTGGCGTGACAGTTTGTTGTAGATACCTCCCCCTTTGTCTCTAACTTGCTTCCTATGTGATGCCTGCACATGAGCATATCGACTCATATGATTGCAGTGCGGTGGTCAAATTCAGCATAGTTAACACCTGCATTTCAATTTCAGTGTTTGGAACTTCACGCTTCCTTCTTAAGTCAGATTTGTCATCTTTTTATGAACACTGCGTTCTGTCAGGATGGCAGGGAGCTACCTCTTGGCATATCCTGCCAACATTTTTAGGGGTCACAAACCAGCTGGGCAGTGGTGGCGCACACCTGTAATCCCAGCACTTGGGAGGCAGAGACAGGTGGATCTTTGTGAGTTCAAAGCCAGCCTGGTCTACGAGAGCTAGTTCCAGGACTATTACACGGAGAAAGCCTGAAGGGTCACAAGCCATTTGGTGGGTCTCACTGGCACCCAAATGCATGTAGGAGTCTACAGCCAAGTTCTGAACTCTCTGCTGTGGCACTCAGCTCTCTCTAAAATGCTTTGTGTTGGGGTTAGGGATGGATAGCTCAGAGAAGTCGCTTCGTCTGCTGAGGGGTGACCAGTGTCTTCTAAGCCCGGTGCCCTCTGGTTTTGCAGGCACAGGTTTTAGCAGTGATGGGTCAGACCCAGGAAGCTGAAAGGATGACCAGTCGCATAGTGTCGGAGGAACCCAGATGCCTGGAATGCTACCGCCTCCTGTCGGCGATCTACAGCAAGCAGGAGCAGCACGAGAAGGTAAGGAAGCTCTCTCCCCCAAACTCTCAGCTGCCAAAGCAAGTGGGAATGCCCCTGCATACCCAGACCCTGCATATCCAGCCTCTTTATGCCCAGCCCCTGCATGCCCAACCCCTACATACCCAGACCCTGCATGCCTATCCCCTGCATACCCATCCCCTGCATACCCAGCCCATATATACCCAGCCCCTGCGTACCTGACACCTACAGACCCAGCCCCTGCATATCCAACCCCTACATACCCAACCCCTGCATGCCCAGCTCCTGCATGCCCTCTGGCTCTCCAAGGTCTGCTGTTTGATGCAATCCTCAGGACAGCCCTAGGAGGCAGAACTGTCAGACTGTTACTCTTTATCTGCATGTTGAAAATCACATAATCATTCAATTCATAACCTGTTCAAGAAAATATTCGTTAAACACCTGCAAAGTGCCGGACACTGTGGTAGTCTCCAGGCGTAAGGGAGAATGGGAAAAATGCTGCCCTGGTCCTAAGGGAGCTTACTTAGAGAGAGAGACAGAGATTGGTCAAGACAGCTGTATTGGTGAGTTGAGAAAGAGGGAAACCAAGCATCCCACTGAGAATCAGCACATGGCAAAGTATGAGGGGAGGGTGAGGAGAGGAAGAGGTCAGCAAACAAAATGGGCAGCTGAGGAGCAGCACAAAGACTCTGTGACAGCAGACACGGGTGGGTCTGAGGCACAAAGGTTGGGGGAGGGGGTAGAGCACACAGTTCAAGATGCCAACATGACCAGGCACACACCCTCCTCTCCACACACACAGGGGAAAGACATGGGGTTTAGTCCTATCTAGGATAAACTTTGGAGTTTTAATGGAAAGGCAGAATTGTGCTTCTAAGCAATGTCTTTGTGCAGAGGTGGGGCAGGCACCAAGGGCCAGCAGTCCACATGACATGTGACCAGGGCAAACCTCACCGCAACTGTGCAACCTTTTTGTAAAGTGATCAGGACGTTACGTTCTTGCTCATCTGTGAATAGGGAGCCCGAGGAGCCCGAGGCATAAGAGGGTGGTCTTTCTGGGGTCATTCATTCCAGAGAGAAAATGAGAGTGTAGAAAGTGTTTCTGTGTGTGGAAGGCTGTGCGCCGGGGTGGGGGGTAACGCCACTCTAACTTAGGGTTCCTACACTTCCCGCTGCTGCAGGCACTTGAGGCCATAGACGGAGCTCTTCAGCTGAAGCCCAGGGACCCGAAAGTCATATCTGAACTTTTCTTCACAAAAGGGAACCAGCTGAGAGAGCAGAGCCTTCTGGACGAGGCTTTTGAGGTAAGACAAACCAAAGTGTCATGAAATGTGCAGGTTTAAATGAATCCCACAGTTGATGAGGGAGTTTGCAGAGAGAGTCTCAGCAGTAAGCTGCCATCACTAAGGGTTTGCAGAGAGAGTCTAGGCAGTAAGCTGTAGACACTGAGGGTTTGCAGAGAGAGTCTCGGCAGTAAGCTGTAGTCACTGAGGGTTTGCAG
>NW_004949097.1:14759722-14761620 GCF_000317375.1 Microtus ochrogaster | reverse complement strand
GGCAGTAAGCTCTAGACACTGAGGGTTTGCAGAGAGAGTCTAGGCAGTAAGCTGTAGTCACCGAGGGTTTGCAGAGAGAGTCTAGGCAGTAAGCTGTAGACATTGAGGGTTTGCAGCCCCTCCACTTCAGAACCATCAGCTCTACAACCATGACAGACTAAACTTGCCACCTCCTGAGTGGCCCTTAGCGATCGGGGTCTCCATGTGGCAGCCGCTGGCACAGTTCTGTGGTACCTTAGATGCGTTGTGTGTCTTAACATGAAGCTTACCCTCTCTGCTCAGAGCTATGAAGCTGCCGTGACCCTGGATCCTGACCAGGCACAGGCGTGGATGAACATGGGCGGCATCCGGCACATCCAGGTAGGAGCACTGCCCACTGTCCTCATCCCACCGTGGTTCAGAAGCCATGGTCCATCCTTTCCTTGTAAGCATTTGGAGACTTAAAACATAGGATTCTGAAAATCAAATGCAGAAGTGCTGTGTTCTCCACATAGTGAATAATCACAGGCCCATTTAAATGTTTATAAATCTAACTCAATGATCCCGCTGATGGTGAGGAACATCAGATGTGGGAAGAAGGGTTATCTGATGTGGGAGGTCCTTCTGTATATGTGCTGCTTTTATTGGTTGATGAATTTAGCCAATGACTTAACAGAGTAAAGCCAGGCAGGAAATTCATTAGTAAAATTGAGACGGCCCCTTCTTTCCCAGCCACCCAGACCTGATAATCACACAGAAACTATATTAATTACAATGCTGCTTAGCCAATAGCTTAGGCATATTCCTAGCTAGCTCTTGCATCTTAAATTAACCCATTTCTATTAATCTGTGTATTGCCATGAGGCTGTGACTTACCGGTACAGCATGTTACTCCTTCGGCAGCTACATAGCTACATGGCGTCTGCTCCTCTCTCTCTCTCTCTCTCTCTCTCTCTCTCTCTCTCTCTCTCTCTCTCTCTCTCTCTCTCTCTCTCTCTCTCTCTCTCTGTGTGTGTGTGTTCCCACCTGACTATATTCTGCCATAGGCCAAAACAGCTTCCTTATTAACCAATGGTAATAAAGCATATTGACAGCATACAGAGGGGAATCCCACATCAGTTATCAAGCAGTGGCTGAGGTCTGTGTGCACTGACACAGAGACCCGTGGAACTTGTCAGCTCCTCGGTAATACCAGTCTGTTAATTTAAATACCGCTTTACTATTTCTTGTTTTCCATTATGTGTTTATCTGGGTGTGGGTTTATACACATTAGTGCAATGCTCTCCGAGGCCAGAAGGGGGTGTTGGTGGGTCCCATAGAGCTGGCGTTATGGACCTTGTACAATGCCCAGCATGGGTGCTGAGCACGGGATGTGGGTCTTCTCTAAGAACACCATCCACTCTTCACTGCTGAGCCATCTCTCCTGCCCCTTTATTCTCTAACCTTTTAGTAGAAAACATACTTGTCTGCTTTGGTCCCCACCCCCTAAAGCTAACTTTGGGTAAGTCTTTCTGCCAAAAATGACTGAAAGTGACCCTGGGTGGGGTGTTGTTTATAGCCAATAAAGTCAAAGATGTGCCGTGATTCCTTCATGCATGTACGCATTCATCTTCTGGACTTCTCTGCGGAGCACGCGTCCTGTATGCCAGGTGCATGTCTAGACACTGGGCGTGTGAGAGTGATCAGACAAGACAAGACAGAGACTCCTGTCCTGGTGGAGCCTGTGTTCTAGTCCAGGGTGACAGGCAATATGCACACATGTAGTACACACATGTGTATATTATACATGCCTAAAACATATCAGATTGTGAAGTGCACATGAAGAGGAAAGGGAAAGGAGAAAGGGCACTGATGGGGATCTGAGAGCAGCTCCTGTAGGGATCTGAGGGGTCCCGTCATGCGGACACACACGGAGCACA
>NW_004949097.1:14756196-14759225 GCF_000317375.1 Microtus ochrogaster | reverse complement strand
GCAGAGGTCATGTGGACACACACGGAGCACACGCAGAGGTCATGTGGACACACACGGAGCACACGCAGAGGTCATGTGGACACACACAGAGCACACACAGAGGTCATGCGGACACACACAGAGCACACACAGAGGTCCGAGGCTGAGGGTGCCTGGCAGGTTTGGAAAGGGTGAGTGGGCAGCCTGGCTGCTCAGAGGAGGTGAGAAGAGGTGGTGGAAGCTCAGGCCCTAGAAGAGACTCCCAGAAACTCCAGCTTTTATGCCGAGTCAGCTCTGCCCTTGGAGAACTTTTCACAGAGACAGCGTGCTCTGACTTGTTGAGCTAACTTGCCCAGGCTTCTCTCACACTGACACTGGAGTGGTGAGGATTTCCAAGAGGCCGGCCAGTGTTTTCCTTCCGCCCACTCTTAGAAAGACTCAGGAGGGAAAGGGACTCATGGCTGGGCTATGCGGACAGCCAGACAACATACACCTCGTGGTGCAGAATCTAAGGATGTTATTATAGCTCAGTCACAGACCCACGCTCTGGTCTGAGCAGTACCATGGAATGTTAGCAACACCTAGCTGGGAAACAGAGTGGCCTTTCTGGAGATTAGTGCAACATTCTAAATTTAAATTATATATTTAGTAGTTTTTTTAAAATAATGTATAACTTTCTCAGATGGAATATACCAGAAATTAAAGTTCAGTTGTTAATCTGAAGAAGTAGAAAAGATATACCCAAGAGCATTCAAAAGAGAAAATAGCATAATTATTATGCATCTGAACTCAGGGCTGTATATTCACAGGACAGAGCTCTGGAGACTGAAGAAAGAGCTATTGAATATATTGTTTTCAAACGTAATTGATATTTATTTGAAACAATGAGGCTTTGCCACAGCAGGCATCGTGGATTAGCCTAAGCAATAGGAAACGCCCACACTCCCCGCTGAGCAATTCTGTGGGTATATTTGAATAATGTGATCTGATATAAATGTATGTGGTGGGCACAGCTTGGCTGTGGTCTTTCTGGCACCACCAGAACAGTCCAGGGTTATCACTGTGGACGTGCAGGAACAATCCTGAACTTCCTGCATCTTCTGCAGGGAGTGTTGGTCACAGTGTCACCCATCCTGGCCCTGGGGAGTGGGGGCCTCCTAGGGTTATGGAGGTGAAGGGTGGGGCTTTGCAAGGAGGTGGCACAGGAGATGGGGGAAAGACACTGAAGGTTGTGGCCGTCCTAGGCAGAGAGGACACAATCACACAAGGTGTCTAAGGTCAGCGCTGTGACCCAAAGTGCCTCAGGTGTGGACAGGCGCGCCCAACTTCAGAATTCCCTCCACCTCTCACGTCCGCCCTTATGTGAAGTCCCTGCTCTGCTGTCAGCGTACAGGATATTTTTAGCGTGCCTGCGGTTTGACAGGTAGGCCAGTCCATGAGGTCAGCGACAGAATCCTCTACTTACGCTATCTTGTCTGTTCAGAAGTGTCAGAACATTCTGCGTTTGGGGGCGAGGGATGTTCTCTCTCTCTCTCTGGTATGTTCCTTGAACTTTTACATAAGAAGGAATTTCAAGCTCCATTAGGAGACCATCATCCAAGCCATATCTCAAAGTAATTTCAGCACGGTTTCATGGTGGCTGTCCTGAACTTCCTGCATCTGATTGGCTTCTCAGAATGTTGTTGTCTAGTGAACTCTCTGGGATGCTGAGCATGCTCTGTGTCTTCACTGTGCAAGGAGCAGGGACTGGCCACGGCAGCTGGGCATAGGCAGTGTGTCTGGTAGGGCTGGTGGATTTTAGTCTTGATTAACTAAAATTCAGTTCTGGAAATCAGATCATTCTAGTTCCTACATAGCAGAATTAGAGTCATTGACTTAAGGGATATAACTTTTAAAAACAATGGGGTTAACAGTTTAATCAAGAAAAGAACAGTTTGGGGGAGAAAGGAAAAACTAGATTTTGTGCAAAAAGGTGGAAACCCAGTGATCTGAGACAATACTAAGGTTAAGGATGAGGCCTGAATTCAGAGTAGCTTGAGGGCCCGCTTTGTGGAGTATCTTGCGAGCTCTTGGGTCCACAAGCATTCAAGTGCCCAGGTGTACACCAGGCTTAACAGAAATCAGAGGCTCAGAGGAGGATGCCAGAGTTAACAAAGCCGTAAATGCAGCAGAACTGGGCTCCTTGTTCCAAGTCAGTTTGGCCTTTTTCATCAGCATTGACTGTCAGATATAACTGTCTCCTACTCAGCCGGCGCTGGCTTCTCAGTGTACTTCCTCCTTCATTGTCAGCATTTCCACACCCTCTTACACCAGCTGCACACATACCCACCATGAGAACCAGAAAGTGGGCCAGAGACTGATAGGGGTCACTCTAGCAACCTGCTGAGGTCTCACCTGTCAGGCAGCATCCAGCTCTTGACACACACATACACATGTAGGAAGATACTTACACCTTGGTAAACATTAGCTGCTAGCTCGAGGTGTTGTTTTAAATAGTGATTGAAAGTTAGAACACCTCTGGTGTCCACCCACATAGGAGCTGCAGCTGAGGATGATGGAAAGTCAATTTGTTGTTTTAGAATGGGAAGAATTCGTACAGCTTCCTGGGGTCAGTGTAAACATCTATGCCCCAAATAGGGCAGACCAAGGAAAGAGTCTTAAGTCCAGGAGTGTGTGTGACTCAGAAACACCTGCATCACTGACGCCCATCTCAGCTGTGTGTCTCCAGAGCTACCTGCCCAACTTTCACAAGTCTCAGCCACCTGAGTCTCCCTCCTCAACCTCCAGAAACTCTTCGCTGTTTGTGTAGCCGCAGAGAGGGGGGAGTCCCGCGAGTCTCGTGAGCTTCCCAGACCTTGTGAGCAAAGGACACAGCAGCAGAAGCTCTGTAACAGTCTGGGTCTTAGGGCTCTGCAGGACTCAGCTCGGCAAGGCCGCAGCAGAGGAGGAAGATGATGAATGTCAGGCTGTAGAACGGGGGGAAGATGTACGTCAGGCTGTAGAACGGGGGGAAGATGTACGTCAGGCTGTAGAACGGGGGGAAGATGTAT
>NW_004949097.1:14736414-14755500 GCF_000317375.1 Microtus ochrogaster | reverse complement strand
GGGAAGATGTACGTCAGGCTGTAGAACAGGGGGGAAGATGTACATCAGGCTGTATAACAGGGGGGAGGATGTATGTCAGGCTATAGAACGGGGACTAGGAAAAGCTACCGACTGTTACCAGTGGTCTGTGACCGTCTGAGCCCAGGCACATGTATTATTGAGCAGATGAGAGTTGACAGAAGTGGGAACAAGTGTGCTCAACAGGTCAGAGGTCACCTTCCTCCTTCCCTCCTGCCGCGAGTGTCTAGCTGGTACTTTTCACTGCGTACCCTGGCTACGAGATAAACCAAAGTCCATCTCTAATTTTTTTAAATATTTGTTTACTGTATGTGTATGAGCTTTTGCCTGCATGTATGTGTGTATGTACACCAAATGCATGTTGTGCTCACAGAGGTCAAAAGAGGGTGTTTGATCCCTTGAACTGGAATTAGAGACGGTTGTAAGCCATCATGTGTGCCATGAATGTCACCAGCCCCCTCTACCCTACTCTGGGGTCCTCTGAAAGAGCAAGTACTCCCAACCGTGGAGCCGTCTCTCCAGCCCCAAGTTCTTCTATCAATCAAGTCTTTCATCGTGTAAAACTTGCATTAGGCAAAGGGTGCTTTTGTGTTTTAAGTCTAACATTAGAACAAACTAAGTGTAGGGCCCAGCCATGGCAAGCTCAATATGGGTGTGAGTCTCAGTAGTTTACCCTGAGGCAATGCCTGTTCTGAGAAAGACCACAGTCTGAGACCATCCAGGTGCCACCAGGGCAGAGCACCCAAAGGAGATTCCCAACATTCCAACCGTTGTAGATAGGATCACCTGCCAGCACACACCCATCTCTTTTCACCTGGACCCCCCTATACAAATGTCAGCCAGTCAGGGGTCCTGAACCTTAGAAATCCCTCACTCCAACTTCTGCTATTATAAAAAAAAAAAACAAAACACCCACCCTAGCGAGGGCTTTCTGATTGAGCCAGTGTGCTGAACACACGAACAGTCAAATTCGAACTTGTGTAAGAATAAAGGCTCTTTGTTTTTACATACGGGGATTCTGTCACCTTGCTGGTTTGGGGGAGACTCAGCAGATCTGGGCATAACACTAAAAAGATAAATGGATGTCTGTTTAATTACTGCTCTCCCTCCCCACCCCCAACCCCAAGCCTACTTGTTTACAAAGAACCACAGACCAGCGCTAACCTCCTGAGAACTCTACAACATGACAGTCTCCTCCGTACTAAGAAGCTGAAATCTGTGTTTCTGCCATTTACACTTGTGGTGTAGCTATGAGACTCCACATTCTCCAGCTGGTCTGGCTCTTACAGATGGATTCCAATAGAGCCCAAGAGATAAAGATAAAAACATCCACAGAGAAGGTCTCCTTAGGGCCCCTTAACTGGCAGTAGGAGGAAGGGCGGGATGGGGAGGGGAGTTTCTCTCCTCAGAGGAGTGTGCTGAGCAGCCTTTCTTTCTGCCCCTCACCTTCCAGGGAAGCTACGTGTCTGCCAGGGTCTATTATGAGAGAGCCCTGAGGCTGGTCCCAGACAGCAAGCTGCTGAAGGAGAACCTAGCCAAGCTGGATCGCCTGGAGAGACGGTTACAGGAAATCCGAGAAAGGGACCAGACCTAGCTCCTGGCACACAGTCACGCGGGACTCAGCAGGCTGAAAGAAGACAGAGAGGCCTTGCTCGCAACAGCAGGCTCTGCCTCCTGGTGGCACAGGGAGAAGCTGCTGGTGACCCTGCTGCTAGGGTTGTTTTCCAGGAAGACAAAGGGGAACAGCAAAGGGGAACAGGCAGTGTGCAGGGAAGTAACGTGTGTGCTTTATGGGCTCCGTCTGTGTCACCCCCAGTCCCCAGGATGCAGATGTGGAACGTCATGGTAGCCCAGAAACACAGAGGAGACAGCCTCCTCTGAAGTCGGCCCGCGGGAGTCCAGAGTGGGTGAAGAACTTTGGTTGTCTTGTGAAGGCATGGGAGCAGAGCACTTGATCGCTGGGCTTGGTCTGATATCCCCTAAGAGTACCACTAAGGACCTTTGGAGAAGTACATTAAATTCCACTCTGATATACATTTTTCAGTGCCTAAACCACGGGCGAGCTTCTAGAGTTGTATGTGGGTATCTTTATCTCTCCAGGAAAAATCTCCCTGAGCAGTAAACAAAAAACAACAACGAAAAAAGCTCAGCATCCTTGTTTTGTTACGGAAATGTTTTTAAATGTTTGAATTGTATTCCAGATATTACTAGAGTTGTGTCTCCACCCTGAAACTTCTCAGTGCATACACCAGGAGACTGCCACCCTGGCTGCCCAGGCGTGGAGTGGTAGGGTGCGGGGTGCATTCTGCGTGGAAGTGTTCGAGGGCCAGTCTAGAGAAGTGCTCACCTTTATTCTCTTAAGGTCAAGATGTCATGAGATTTATTATTTTTGAGAGATATATTTGAGCATTGAGGAACCTTTACAGTGTGTTTCAGAATTCCTCACGGACTGAGTTGAGGGAAAAGAGCTCTATTTATTGACTTTCAAGGTTTACTGGGAATTTTGTGCTTAAGAGACAAGTGACTGACAGCAGACTCCATGGAGAATGCTCTATAACTCTCGGGTAAAGTCTAGATTCACAGTTTTTTAAAAAAATATATTTATATTTAAAAACGAGGAAGGCAAAGTTGAAATCATAATTTGACATTATTTTTAGTGTTATTTATTGTATAACTTATAAAATATTTAATATATATATCCACACGTGTGGTTTTGTCTCTGTACATAGTCATTTTGATAGCAGCTCTCAAAACCAATCATATAAAAACTGTGTAATAAGAAAGCTTTAACAATCGCCCCAAATTATGCTGGTTGTATGCCACTTAAAGCTAATGGAATCACGGGTCAGCTCCATGTTTGGGTAGTCAGTGAAGGGGTTGGAGCACCTGCTTTTAACTGGATACTTATCACTGAAAGCAGAAACCCGAAGGTCATCCAGGCCCTGCTGCCAAGCCAGGTGTCACACAAACATCTCACCTGTCCAGCCAGATCAGAGGAGCCCAGCACCAGGAGGCGGGCTTCTGTGTGTTATCTTATTTTATTTTATGGCAGGTAAGTTAAAATAAGTGGCTGAAAATTTATTTGAAAAGGCATGGTGAAGCCAGGTAGTGGTGGTGCATGCCTTTAATCCCAACACTTGGAAAGCAGAGGTAGGCGGATGAATCTCAGTGAGCCCAGCATGGTCCACAGAGTGAGTTCCAGGACAACCAGGAAACCCTTTCTCAAACCCTCCACCCCCCAAAAGGGCATTTGACCCAGTGCTCCCCTGCTCTTGGGGCCAGCATGTGTCCCTGTCACCTGATGTCTGGAATCAGCTGCCAGGGTCACATATCACAGATTGATCCGGAATCTTATTTTCTTCCATCTAAGGTCAAAAATATGTACTATAGTGCTTGCTATAAAATAATTCCAAGCCTCTAGTTTAGAAAGCAAGGGTCTTTGGCAACACCTTAGTACCTCTCTTTAGAACAGTATTTACCAAAGTGGGTGTATTAAAAACTAACGGGACAGATGGAACCACAGAGTTTGATATAACTTCGCCTTATGTGAATTGCTACAAAAGGTCTCAGTGTAAATTTGTTGGAGTAATTAAAAAGGCAACTATAACATAAATGTTTCCCAGGAGAAAAAGCCAGGTGGCGCCTAGGAGGCTGCTACATGGGGCCTCTCTCCTTCCTCATTTGTCTGCCTACTTTGGCATCTCCCTGAGCAGTAAAAACACACACTGCTTAAAAAGAAGAGAAGTCAGCCCACGTGGTAGGCTCGGATGTTAAATGAGCCAAGCAGAGTTTCCTTGGTAGATAGGTTGCCTGGGAGAAAGTCAGTCGCGAAGCTGTCGAGTGTATCTTGTAGCAGGCTGTTTGGTCCTTGTCACGTGGGATAATGCGTGGGAGTCGTCCTTTTACCGTAGAAACTAAGAGCCTGGCTTGTTGTGAAAACGCATCTGGTTTACCACCAGCAGGCTTTGCTCTGTGAGTGACTGGAGAGCTCTTTCTGAAACTAGGGGTGGAGTTGGCTTAGGGCACGCAGATCCTCTGCTGGCGATTCTGACGTCGTCCTTGTCGTTATTGTTGGCGCTGAGAACTCCACAAAGCACTTTCCGGCTGAGCTCCGGCCTCAGCTAAATTATTCTGAGGGTTTGCTTGTGTTTTTAAGAAAGGGTCTAGCCTGGGTCTGAGAGTGCTGCACCATGCCCTGGGGAAGAAGGAGGAGTTGCTTTGCCTGGGCTGAGCCCCAGCATGGTGTTCTCAGGGTTCTTTCCTGAGTTACACATAGAGCCCTTCATCCCCGGAGCCCCTCCCCCACCATTCCCTGTCAGTCCTGCCTGTCACCCTACCTAGACCCAGACTGCCCTTGTCATGAAGCCCAGTGGCAGTTCATTCTTGTGCCCTTTGACATGGGAGCTATAGGAGTGACCGGTGGCTTATTTTAAACTTGGGAATTACTCAATTAGTATTTTTCAAAGTGATTCAAATGTTTCAGGTTATTAGTGTCTTTTGGTTAGGTGGTGGGACTCAGGCAAACGAACCAAAAATGCAGAAACTATGGGGGAATCGATGCTTTTGTGAGGACTGGGCCCTTGTTTGTTTGTGTGTTTCTGGGGCTAGAACTCCATCGATGCAAGGCAAGCCTTCCATTACTGGCCACCAGAGACATCTCAGTTCTGGGCTTGTTAATTCTGCAGGTTGACACAAAGCAGAGAGGTGTCTGGTGTTCATCAGCATGCAGGTTCCCTTCTGAAGTCTGCAGCAGAATTTCACAGGTATTTTTCAGCTTTCGGACAAGACCAAATAAAAATTCCAAACCACACCGCAGAAGCGACCTGAGGTGACCGAACTGAGGAGGAGAAAAAAACAAAGGTCCCGTTTCTAGTGATTGTTAGCAGATAGGCTGCATCCTTCTGATTACAGAGCAGCTGGGCTAGTAGGAGGCCTTCCCCCCTGCCCAGGGTCTCTCCACACTAGCTGCCCTTGGAGAACTGTGAACATTCTTCCAAACTCCCTGAGACGCAGTGCTCTGCCGATAGCAAAGTCCTGCAGGACTGATGCTTTAATGAGGCTTACAGCTTCTACCAAGCAGATGGGGAATATGAATTTTTTATTTCTAGCTACTGGACCAAAGTGAGCCAAGGAATTCTAAAGGATGGGTCATCACATTCCTAGGCTGACCGGCAGGTGACTGAGTAGGGTGGCTTTGTGCATGTGGTGACCGGTCTATAATGTGTTCTTCTCTTTAGAAAATGCTTGGGTGTCAAAGGGAGAGACGGCAGGGGTGGCAGCTGGTCTGTAATGTGTCCTTCTCTTTAGAAAATGCCATTTGCACACAGCAGGCAAGAGCCAAGGATAGAAAATAAACAACAACAACAACACAAACAAACCAAAACCCTGATATCTTTTTATTCTTAGAAGGTGTCCACGGCACAGAGATTGCCTCTTTCTGCCTGGCACACAGACCCTGGGCTTTCCTGTTTTGTTCTTGATTGCACTTACTAAAACCTGTTTTTGATGAGCTGGGTGTGGTGGCACACGTCTTTATTCCCAGCAGCACTGGGGTGGCAGAGGCAGAGTCAGGTAGGTCTCAGTGAATTTGAGGCCAGCCTGGTCTACAATAGAGCAAGTTCTAGGAGAGCCAGAGCTTCACAGAGAGACCCTGTTTTGAAAAACCAAACCAAACAAACAAACAAACAAACAAAAACTCCTTTTGACAAGGAATCATGGGCAAAAATGCCTGCTCCTATCTGTGTGGATCCACCCAGGGGAATAATAAACCTTTAGGAACTAAACCGCCAAAAGCATGCAGCTATGGTACAGGAGGGTTGTTTTGTCTTCTTCTCCAGTCACACTTGTTGGCATCACCCGAATACAGCAAAACCAAGCATCTAATGCCATCCTTTGGAAAGTGGAGATGTCTGTCACACCTCCTTTCAGACTGCAGCTGTGCAAGCTAAGGTTTTAGAATACCAGAAACCAATACCGAAAATATTATAATTCTTACCGTTATTCTCGGTTTTCAATGCAAAGCTTGCTATATCATTCTGAAAACTCTTCCAATACTTTTGTTTCTGTGAGTTCTTTGTTCTGAGGGAGGAGATAAAGTAATCACGTACAAAACAGGATGGATAGAATTATCTGGAGTCATCAATTGGTTCATATTAAAACATTTTCATCACCAGTGATTTTTCCGGGTAAAGCCATCAGGGCATATAAAAAAGACAAAATAATACTAGCACCTTACAAAACACAGTCCTGGTCTGAGTGAAAATACAGGCTGCCAGTCATTCCTAACCGGAAATGTCCACACGCAGAGGTCCAGGATGTCTCCTCCCGGTCAGGGACACAGGATAAATATTGGTAGCGAGCCTGGAAGTTCCTACCATGCATACCCCTTTGGGGATGATTTAGCTGCTGGCCCATTGTGGGGGCGCACTAGTTCGAGATCGGCGCTTCAAAATTCTAGTTCTGGCATCAGTCCAGGGAGCCACCTCACTCGGGCAGGTCAGTCCAGGTCAGTCCACACCTAGGTAAAGTTTGTCCCTCCTCATGGAGCACTGTCTCGTCCAGTGGCCCCCAGGATACCGCGAGCCTCCAAAATGCATTTAGAAGCACGACACATCCATCAAAACAATGATCTTATTCCTGACAGTTCTTACTAACAAACACAACAAAACACAGACAAGCAACCCTGGGAAGACTAGGCTGCCCAAGTGTGCTAACATGACAATAGTAAGTCTTCCAGTTGTGCTTAAAGTTCGTATGGTCACCCTGTCACCTTCTTGGGAGAAAAGATGACACCTTCTCCTAGGGACCCAAGTTGTCTGCAGAAGCCAGGGACGTGTGAAAGTCGCTGTGTTTGCTGTCGGGACCTTGGTCTCTGTTCCCACCGCTCAGTGTTCTATTTTGGTTGGTTGTATGTATATGTACACCTGTGTTATTCTCGCTGCTTAAAATACTTCTCTGTTGAAGTCTGACTGTATACTTTGCCTAAGTCTTTCAAAAACAAAATTTATGTAAATGTCTATTTTATATAAAACATGGTAAAGTGAGAACTCTGTCTGGCCTCAGTCTCTCAAGTTCTCTGGTTAGAATCCACCAATAAGCCTTTTGCTAGTGGGTCTGAGCTACAGAAGCAAAGATGGCCTGTCCGTCATCTTTCAGGCCACACAATGACTGTCAGCTTCTCACTCACACCAGACTCTACCTCCGGACTGAACTCGCCTAAGGCTGCTTGGTAGGTGCCCGTGGCCTCTATGGTGTCAAAGGAAGTTTGAAATCAAGGGTTCCCCATACCCTGTACTTCATTCATGGTTAACTGGACCCCACTTTCTCTGGACTCAGCCCTCCACGCGCAGCTCTGTCTGCTCCGTTAACTTCCATTCACTGGCTTTTACTGATTCTGTCTTAACATTCGATCACTAGCACGAAAGGGTAGAAAACACCACAATCTCCATTAAAAACTAGGAAAAGTCCTCTTTTTGGTTCTCCGTGTTATCAATAGAGGCATTTTTCCCCGCCCCCGCACCACACACTCGCATTCTCTCTGTAGGGGCCTGGCATGTTTGCTCAGGTTCCTTTACAGGCGCAGGGGAACCTCGACAGCAGCAGCTACCACAGGAAAAGAACGTCTTCCGTCCCCAGCAACCACTGACTGTCTTTTTATCCTGGGAGGGTGAGGCTTGGGATCCCCTCCTGCTCTGTGACGTCAGCAGGCCCAGCTCCGGCCTGGTGCTAATAATCAAGCTCTAAGAGTCTAAGAGCACAGCCACACTTTTTTTTCTTTTTTAATTTCAAAGACAGGGTTTCTCTGTCTAACAGCCCTGGCTGTCCTGGAGCTTTCTCCGTAAACCAGGCTGGCCTCAAACTCACAGAGATCCACCTGCCTCTGAATCCCGAGTGCTGGACCTCCATAGCCTAGAGAAAATGTGTCCAAACCAAAGACAGAGATCCCATGTGCCACAAATTCACCCCAGGGCAAATCAGTCCCCTCCCTGAGACTAAAGTGCTTTTCTTCTTTTATTTATCTATGTGTTCTGTGATTTTAAATATCATTGGACTGTTTCTCCACTACCACAGACAGTTTCTACCTGCCAACCATTATCTTACCAGTAGATCTGAAGCTAGACAGTCACCAGCTACACTGTATTTTAATCCATACTGAGAGGCTCTTTTCCCATGAATGGAAAGACTTTGTTAGGGTGCACCTGTACGGGGTAAATTCTCTACATTAGGATAGCATCACCCATAAGACCGAGGGCTTTCAACACTAGTGACAAAGGGGTCATGCAGCAACAAGGAAAGAGAGCATGCCCAACTGTATGGAAGGAACCAGAGAACATAGACAAAGCTATGTGGACCACGTGTAAGTGAGCTAGGGGATGTCTGGGAACCACCCAGGGAGACTGGCTACATGGCATGGCCAGAGCTGGATCATTGTGCCCCTGCAGTTACTACACAGCATGAGTGCCCAGCTGCCAATGGCTTTACTCCAAAGGCTTCAGGTGCCTTTATATCACCTCTTACTGAAAAAGAAAGTTGAGTCTGTGGGGGCATTTGAGCTTCCCTGGAAAACAACATGCACCTGGGTGAGCCTGCAGGCTCATAGGTCGATCCTCTCTGCACTGGGAGGAAAGAGTCAGCTGGCCGCTAGCCAGCCAGCCACTCTGGGATGTTTCCAAGAGGGGACTCAGACCTGGAAGCTGAATATTTTACCACCTCTGCCCCGGGACCACTGCTTCATTTCTGTGGACTCGGTTCATTAAGATAAAAAAACGCTCTTTGGGTGATTGCGCCTGCACTTACAAATTTGATGGGAAGAGCAGGGAAATGGGCTGGAATCTGCACAGCACACACGCCTGTCTCTCTGCTTCTGCTTCTCTGCGCCCCCCCCCCCCAATTCCAAGAGACAGTGAAGCCCTGTCTGATTGCCGATGCACACAGTGTCCTCTTAGGCCCTGAGCCCCTCTGATTGCCGATACACGCAGTGTCCTCTTAGGCTTGCCCTTAGTCTGATCAAATATAAGTCCACTAACAGTCTGGCTTTTATTCCTTTCACGTCCCCGGGCGAACTTATTGCCACCCAATATTGATGGAGAAAATACAGACATGATATCTTACTTGTAGTACCTTAAACAACAGTGTAGTAATAGGAGCGGCGGGGCTGCGTCCCCAGCACCCCAGCCACCTGCTAGCATATGCCCTGAAATAATTACATGGGCACTGTATTCTTTTAAACACTGCTTGGCCTATTAGCTCTAGCCCTTACCAGCTAATTCTCATATCCCGATCAACTCTAATAATCTGTGTAGCAACAGTCTTACCAGGAAAGATTCTAGCCTACGTCCATCCTGGGTCTGAGTTTCATGCCTCTGCCCGGGAGAGGGGAGCATGGCCTCTGAGCTCACTTACTCTTCCTCCCAGCATTCTGTTCTGTTTACTCCACCCACCTATGTTCTAACCAATAAAATGGGCCAAGACAGTTTCTTTATTTTTTAACCAATGACCTTCCTCCATCACAACAGATCACACAGCGTTGGCTCAGGCTTTTGAAGCTTGTGGTAAATACTGCGACCCAGGAAAGCAGTGAATGTGAACATTCTTGAGGGCCAAGAGGTTGGGCAGGCTTCTTAGAAGCTCGATGGTAGCTAAGTGTTGAATCTCCTGCTTTGAGAAGTGCTGGCTTGCATCTAGCATGGATTCCTGGGTGCAAAGCTGCCATCTATGCATCCTGCTCCAGGGTTTCATGGGTCTAAGCTTTCCTTGGATCTGCTGCAGGGCCCTTGACACACAGGAGGGGACCTTCAGCCATGGGGACACCTCTCCCAAGGCCAGGCTGTGGCAGGAGGCACCAGGAAACCCAGAATGATCGTGAGGGATGCCTGGACCCGGAACTGTGAGGGGTGCAGGCAGACCGTGCACTGAGAGAACTGAGGCAGCAGTTTCAGCTTCCCCACTTGACGTCAGCAGTCTGCCGGTGAGGAGGACTCAGAGATCTCATGGACACCACGGAACCTCTGTCAGGGGATAGACTGCTGCCGCTGGCCTGCAAGCCCCAGAACCTTGATCTGCCACAGGGTGAGGCTCACATCTCCATGGCTTGGTGTAGGAGGTCCTTCTGTCTTTGTGTCGCTTTCATTGGTTAATTAAGAAACTGCCCTGACCTAGTTGATAGGGCAGAACTTAGGTAGGCGGGGAAGACAGAACTGAATTCTGGGAGGAAGGAACAGAGTCAAGAGGGGAAGCCAAGGATCCACGGCCAGAGATAGATGTGCTGAAACTTTTATGGTAGGCCACTATCTCGTGGCGATACACAGATTGATAGAATGGGTTTGCTCTGGATTCCCTATGGTTGTGGCCAGGATGGGCCCAGGAATCCCCAAAGGCAAGCCTGCTAGGTGTAATGCTCTCGACTGGGAGTTTGGAGCTTTCTGTTAAGGACCCTCTTCCTTAGAGCCTGGTGGTCCCAGCATCTTCAGGGCAGACTCAGTCTCTAGCCAATGAAGCAGTTAACTAATTACTCTTTATCAATAAACGAAATTGGGAGTCAGATATTGGGGTATGTGGAGACATAGAACTGGCTTAGAGTGCAGGCTCCTCCTGGGACAGATGAGATGAACCTGGAAACGGTTGCTTGGCAAACCAAGCATAGATGAAAGCAAACTTTCTCTGCCCATTTCTCAAACGTTCTGGATAGGGAAGTGGCCTTTGAGCTCAGTTCTACACGCTCTACCAGTTACAAAGGAGTGCTTTGCTCCTGCATACATGTTGTCTTGTTTCTATGTACTTCTTTTCATTTTTATTACTGTTATTAATTTAGGTATTGTTTCTTGCAAGGAGAGGCAAGAGTTTCTCATGACCATGTACATGAGTAAAGGGGGGTTTCAGAGTTGAGGTAATGCTTTTTAATCTGTATAAAAGGCCATACAAAATGGACAGTGGTGGCGCACGCCTTTAATCCCAGCACTTGGGAGGTAGAGATAGGTGGATCCCTGTGAGTTTGAGGCCAGCCTGGTCTATAAGACCTAGTTCCAGGACAGCCTCTAAAGCTACAGAGAAACCCCTGTCTCAGGAAAAACAAAAAGAAAAAATAAAAGGCCATACAAAATAAAGCTTATTATGCAGGTGTTCGTACTCTGCAAATCCTGTGTTCTGATTTGCACAAGACCCTTACCCAGGGACCCCAACACACTAGACATTGACGGGTAAGAACCTGAATGGTCAGAGAAGCTGCCGAGAAGCCACCAGTGGCCTCCTACCTCTTCTGTTCCTCCCTCCAAAGGGGCTGAGACCCCCTCTCAGTCCCACCTTATAACTGCCAATCTCCTATCTATCCACAGTCCTCCAAACCTCTATGGTTAATTTTGGTCAGCTAGTGGCTAGCTTCCCCCTCTGACTCAAAGCAAGCTTTATTTTCAGAATGGAATCAAAATATCACACAACAAACAAATTCTAGTTCCAGAGATAGGACTGGCTCTCTCCTGCCCTGGGTCTTGTCAAGGCAGCATGGGGCCAGTGGCAGGGCTCTGAGCAACCTGAGCTGGATGTGGGGTGTTCTTGTAAGAACCCCAAGAAATTTAAGGGGGATTTTAAAAGCAGAGTGGCTTCAGAGCCTCTGTGCTGTGCCTGGGGAATCTGGCTGAAACCCTGGTAAAGTGAAGCCTTAAACACAGGCTCTGTGTGAGAACAGCCACCTGTGTGGGCTCCTGCAATACTGGGGTGTGGAATCCCAGTAGCTGATGAGAAAAGCAGGGAAACAGCCTGGAATCTGTACTCCCCAGGATTAGTAGCTGTAGAAGCTCAGCAGTTGGTAGATATTAGGTCAGAACAGTGACAGCCATTGCTTTCTGTTTTTTAAGTGTTCTTTGTAAATAAACAAATATTGATTTCATGTGTATGTGGGGGAAATATTTATCCCACCGTATGAATGCACGTACCCAGAGAGGCCAGAAGAGGCATCCGATCTCCTGGAACTGGAGTTAGGCAATGGTGAGTTGCCATGTGGGTGCTGGGAAATGAACCCTCATCCCCTGGAAGTTCAGTCAATGCTCTTAACTCCTGAGCCATCGCTCCAGCCCCCTACAAGTGCTTAATACATTTTCCAGGACTCTATCTGCCCAGAGAAAGTAGACTTTGAGTAACAAATTTATTTGCTTCCTTCCTACTTGTTCACCCAGTGAAGACTGCCAGTGTGTCCCAACAGCTGTCATGTTCTTTTAAAAGGGCTGTTCACAATGGGGTCTTTTGTGGGGTGGGGCTGTTGTTTTGAGACAGGGTTTCTCTGTGTAGCTCTAGCTGTCCTGGAACTCATTCTGTAGACCAGGCTGGCCCCAAACTCGGAGATTCATTTGTGTCTGCCTCGTAGGTGCTGGGAATGAAAGTATGCAGCACCACACCCAGCTCCTGCTGCTATTGTTTTGTTTTGGTTTGTCAGACAAAGTCAAGACAGGTGACCTTGCTACATAAAGGGTCAGAGAGTATTGTCGGGGTTTCTGTCCTGCCCAGTTCCCACAATTGTTAAGTCCCAAAGAAATCACAGAGAGGTCTACATTAGTTATAAACTGATTGGCCCATTAGCTCAGGCTTTTTATTAGCTCTTATAACTTACATTAGCCCATTATTCTTGTCTATGTTAGCCACATGGCTCGGTACCTTTTTCAGCAAGGCAGTCACATCTTGCTTCTTCTGTGGCTGGATCAGGACTGTAGAAGAATGGGCTTTCCTCTTCCCAGAATTCTCCTGTTCTCATTGACCTGCCACTACCTCCTGTCTGGTTGTCCTGCCTATACTTCCTGCCTGGCTACTGACCAATCAGTGTTTATTTAAAATATAATTGACAGAATACAATTGTCCCACACCAAGAGAGTAAGCAGGAAACTGAAATTCTCCTGTCCTTAACACTCAAGTGCTTTGTAAAGTTAAACCAAGAACCAGAAGGTAGAGGGTAGGTGGGGTCTCACACAGTCATACAAGGCATAAGTTCTGTGCTGACACACAGCAGCTAAGTAAATCCTTACGGATGGTGTGCTGTGGTTGTGCTGAGGGAACAGACCTGCCCTCTGTGGCACAGCCATATCTGATGGAAACAGCTAAAGTCATAAACTGGCATAGCTGCTTGACAAAGATTCAGCAAAGCCTAAATGCATGATGGCTGACATTCCACCTTTGGTTTTTGATCTCCGCCTGCTGCATACTTGGGTTGACTTTTATCATTTGCACAATTTGGTGATGCTGGATTGATGGAAATTTTTTTATGAATCATTTATGCCTTCTCCCAGGAGTACTGTGCTTCCTGAACATATTACCCCTCCTGCTTTTAGGGAGATATCCTTATCTACTCGAAAGTCTTCCTTATGCCTTTGAGGTTGTGGCACACACAAAGAAGCCAGAGGTCTCCTTATGAGGCCATGAGATATTCTTGAAACATCTGTTCCTGTTCTTACTCAGGAACAAGATAATCAAAACACAGTAAACTTAAAAGGGCAACAAGATTCAGTGGACTGGAGGAGTTGGCCACAGATCGGGAACCTCTTCCCACTGTACACTCAGTGACGTGGCACACGCAGCAACAAAGTTAGAGCTGGAGGTGCCTCCCCTCTACACACACAGAGACTTACACTGATGGATAAAGAAGGGTGGGAAAAGATGATAAAAGAATGAGATGCTGGGACCTCCCTTTCTTAGAAAAGTTAGCTCATGCACAGCCCCTGTGGTGTCTTATGACCAAGGAACAACAGAATGCCAGGATTAGACATATCACAAATTCTATAAAGAGATAATATGTAAACATTGTTTTATGCCAGAAATTGAAGAACTGCAACAGCTTTGGCCTGAGGATTTCTCTCGGGCATGCTCACCATTAAGAGTTAATAATACGCTGTTTGGGACGTGGCAGTCTGCCTGGGCTGGCTTGGAGATTTTGTTTTGGTCTAGACTCCTAGTCTATTACAGGCTGTATTAGATTCTTAAAGATTGAGTTGTGGGTTTAGTGAGTAAAAATGGTTATAAAAGATAACTGTTTATCAATGATGTCAAAACTTGAGGGAACATGATTGTGAAAGGTAACTGTTTATCAGTGAGGGCTAAAAGATACGCAAGAGGATGTGAAACCCGTGTCCAAAATCAAAACTGATATGATCTGTGTTTGGGAACAGCATGAATCTATCCCCGCTTACTGAATTCTGTGTAAATAAAGAAGCACTCTGGCTGCCAGTCAGTTAGGCTGCAGAATTCCCCTGACCGTCATGCCTGGCTCTTTTCTTCCCGCCTCCTCTCTGGGGCCTGTCCACTGTCGGGGTTGGGCCCCAGCAACTCTGGCCACCAGCAATAGTAACTGTGTGGAGGATAGTTCATCATTTTCACAGGAATACACATGTCAAATCACATTATATGCTTCAAATATGAACAGTTTTCATTACCTCAGAGCTTGAAGATGGTCTGGGTTTTCCGAAATGAAGAGCTTTATGAATTACTATTTTATAAATATCGAGCTTCCCTTTTGGGTAAACATTTGCACAGAAATCGAAAAGGGTCACTACTGCCTCTTAACTGAAATTGGGTGAATTCCTTTCTCAAGCAGTCCTTCATCTCACCTCTTCATACTGATAATCTTAGCTGGTTACAAATGACTTGAGATTGTGTTAATCCTGGACGTCACTTGTCCACCTGCCTGAGGAGGACCAGGAGGGCACTGCAGCTCTCATGGAAAGCATGTTTGTCTCACTAGAGGCAGGGCCTGCCCTCATGGATTGTGGGCCATGCAGTACGGTGCCCTGGGCTCTGATGCTTCCACCTGCAGCTGTGACCTCGCTTTGTGTCGCCTCCCTCGTGGGACCAGAACACTGCTAAGTACCTAGCATAAAACACCCTGGCAGTGAGCTTGGGCTCTGCCTTTCCTCTCCTCTGACTGGGGCTTTGGGGAGCTACTGCTTCCGAAATTCCTTTCCCATCATCCATCCCATATGGTTTCCATGGAGAAAGCTAGCTCACTCTGAGAGAGAGCTCTCTCCTGTCTTGGTACCATCCTTGCCTTCACACCTCTTTATTTTGGTGTTGAGGGCAGGGGTACCGCAATGTGCCCAGCCTCAGTGAATCAAGCAAGATGACACGGGAATCTGATGAATCCCGATGTGAATGATTTCTTCATTCCGCATCCTGTTGAACAGGTTTCTCTTTACTTTTGCAGCAGGATCTGTTTGCCAAAGACATATGAATTTAGCACCTGTTGGGTAGGAGACATGAATGGGAGAAAACTCCCAAGGCTGCCACTTAGGACTGGTGACATCTGGGACTGAAGGTTTAACTGTGAACATTTTCGTGTGTTCTTTCTGTTCACCAAAGGGGGAATCTGGAGGAATACCGGTTTGTAGGAAAAGAGGTGACCATGGACTCTCACTGGGATAACTTCTGTGCATCTGGGCTGTGTTGATTCCTCTGAAAAAGAACCATGGAAGAATATCATTGTCTCCTGTCCAAGGTGTCTGAGTTGGTGGATTTTATCACACAAAACAAGATCACAGGGATAACTTCTTCCTTGTCCCCTATCTCTAGGGCACCCTGATGAATATATAACCTTGTCTCAGACCTCTCTCTCTCTCTCTCTCTCTCTCTCTCTCTCTCTCTCTCTCTCACACACACACACACACACACACACACACTGAGATGTATTTTATTTTATGTGTTTGAGTGTTTTGCCTGTATATTTTTTAAGATTTATTTATTATGTATACAGTCTTCTGCCTGCATGTCTGCCAGCATGCCAGAAGAGGGCACCAGATCTCATTACAGATGGTCGTGAGTCATCATGTGGTTGCTGGGAATTGAATTTAGGATTTCTGGAAGAGCAGCGAGTGTTCTTAACCTCTAGCCATCTCTCCAGTTTCTCACCTGTATTTATATATGTGTACCACCTGCTTGCCTGGTTCCCAAGGTCAGAAGAAGGTGTCAGGTCCCCTAGAACTTGAGCTATAGTGATGGCTGTGAATTGCCATGTGGGTGCTGGGAGCTGGACATGACCCATCCCTCTATATTAGGCAAATTTTACCACATATTGATTTATACTTATTTTGCACATGCCTTTGTACCATAGCTTTTAGTTGTAGGAAGTGTCTGGGTGCCTCATTTCTTAAACCTTTCATCATTTGCTTCATCCCCTTAACCAGGGAAATGCCTTTGATAGCTAACCCTTGAGGCAGATGGAGCTTTTCAACATGCACCTAGTAAGTACATTAATTTATATTAATTCTAGAATAACAAAACTGACCTGTTACATTCATGCTCTGTCTTTGTGGGAACTTGGGTGCTCATTATTGCTGCACTCTGCCTTCACGTTACCAACCTTGCAGGCGTCCAGCACTGCACTCCCCATGTGAAAGGGGATGACTGCCATGGGAGATGAGACAGAATCAGAAACTGCTACAGACTCCATTTCCACTGACAGTGTCGGGTAGTGCTCCAAAGACAGCAATGCTGAGCCACCTTCCACGAGGCTTTGAACTCACTCTATTAGCCAAGACAGGCCTTGAATCTGGGATACTCCCGCCTCAGCATCCAGGCAGCTAGGATTACAGACTTATACTTTCAGGCCTGTCTGTGCATTTGAGTGTACTGAGCCAGGCTTGGTAGAACAGACTTGTAATCTTGTAGCCTGCAGGAGCCTGAGGCAGAACAATTGCAAATTCAAGGCCAACCTGACCTACCTACAGACCAAGACGAGCAAATGTCTTTTTTTTTTTTAAGGAATAACTTAAGAACTAAGTTTCTTTGCTATCAAACAATAATTTAAAGGGTGACTTTGAAAATAAAATTGAATCTTCCTATTAGAGCGCATAACAGGCAATGGCCATGATAATGGCCTCCGTTATGAAGACATTAGCATCTGCAACATACTCAGTAACTGTGCTACTGTCTGAAGAAAGGACATCTCGAAACCCATGACTGGCTTGGTATTATCATGCGAGACAGGGAAATGAGGGTGTTTATGGCCAGAATCAAGGTCCCCGCCTGTGTTCAGGAACCTGCTTTGAATAAAGTGCTGAAAAATAACGTCAGGGGCTTTTCACCGAAGTAGCAGTCCTGAAGTGTGTAAGGGTTAGCCTGCAGTCAGAAGTGCTTCTGTATGCGCAGCTGCCGATGGATTCAGTCCCTAGACAGTTCATTCTTTGATATGTGAAATTTTAATAGCTACCGACTCCTTGACTTTTTTTTAAATATTTATTTATTTATTATGTATGCAATATTCTGTCTGTGTGTATGTCTGCAGGCCAGAAGAGGGCACCAGACCTCATTACAGATGGTTGTGAGGCACCATGTGGTTGCCGGGAATTGAACTCAGGACCTTTGGAAGAGCAGGCAATGCTCTTAACCACTGAGCCATCTCTCCAGCCCAACTCCTTGACTTTTTAAAAGATTTGTTTAGTTGTTTTGTGTGTATGAATATTTTGCCTGCATGTATGTTTGCAGAAAACTATGTTTGTTTGATATCTTAGAAGGTCAGAAGAAGGCATCAGGTCCTCCAGAACTGGAGTTAGGGTTGTGAGCTGCCATGTGGGTGCTAGGAACCCCATCAGATCCCCTCCAAGAGCAGCCATGGCTCTTAACCACTGTGACATTCTCCAGCCGTAGATTCAAGTGTTTGACATCAAATATTGCAATGAAAAGCATTAAAATCTTAAGTTTATAGGTTAGAATAACTTTCACAAAGTAGATACCCATGTAATTGACACTTGGGTCACAAGTCAAAGCCCCAACCTGAATAGTCCCTGCCTGCCCCTGCAGCTTGTCACTACCCAGGAAGGAGCCACGTGCCCTGGATCCTAACACCATAGGTGAGTTTTGCCTATCTGGGAACTGAAGACTCTTTAACCCATTTCTGAGTTCTTGGGACTTGATAACATGTGATCTGAGATGCAGCCCTGTCGAATACTGTTTGGAGACTGGGTGGTAACAAACCTAGACCACAAGCTATCTCATCTTCAATGCGGCTTTTTCTCATATGTTCTTAATACTCTTGTCAAATCAGCCTGATATTTTTCCTTCTCAATCTAAAAATAGTCTGGTGACATTTATGAAGGTCTCCAAAGACATGTATGGCTGGAACACGACAGTGTGGAGCGAGGATTGTTGGCCCTCGAGAGAGAGGAGGAAAGGCTGGCATGAAGGCATGGCCCCCATGCTTCTCACAACACAGAGGTTCACCGGGATAACCTCCTGGGTAGCTGGTGGTGCCCAAAGTTTGGATCCTCTGAGAAAGAACCACGGAAAGATATCAACTGATATTTTTGCAAGATGTCTGAGCTGGTGAGAACATGATCACAGGGGAGAAAATGCTTCCTTCCTTGTTCCACATCTCAAGGTCACTCTGGTAGGCTCTGCTGGAATCTGAACTAAGCGTTAGAACAAAGGAAACTTGATTAATTTAAATTCTTGACCCAACATATATAAACATGTTTCACAACTTGTGAGCGTTGATGTGTTTCATTTTAACACAGACTGGATCTTGTATAAAAAAAAATTACGTTTTTCTGTGTTTATGAGGGATTAAAAGAGCCCTTGAAACTAGATTCTTCTTTTTATTTGGCACACACACCCAAATTCTTACATTTGGTCTTGTTCATTTTGCTTGACATTGTGTGGATAGGTGTAGCTCTGGAATTCATCTTGTTAAGTAGATGTAGAATCCAGATCCACAATATGTGTGGCTACAGTAACCCAGGCCTGCAGCTACAGTAACACGGGCCTGCATCTCTCAGACAGCGGCTGCAGTAACGCGGGCCTGCAGCTCTCAGACAGCAGCTGCAGTAACGCGGCCCTGCAGCTCTCAGACAGCAGCTGTAGTAACCGGGGCCTGCAACTACAGTAACGCAGGTCTGCAGCTCTCAGACAGTGGCTGCAGTAACCCCGGGCCTGCAGCTCTCAGACAGTGGCTGCAGTAAGCCAGGTCTGCAGCTCTCAGACAGCGGCTGCAGTAACCCGGGCCTGCAGCTCTCAGACAGCGGCTGCAGTAACGCGGGCCTGCAGCTCTCAGACAGTGGCTGCAGTAACGCGGGCCTGCAGCTCTCAGACAGCGGCTGCAGTAAC